>NW_025423491.1:1779187-2003348 GCF_020740685.1 Jaculus jaculus
CTCTCCTACCCAGCCCTAACTCCCACACTCCGCCCCCACAATCCTCCAGCTTGGCACTCACAAGAAGAAAGGGTCATCCTCAAGGGCCACTGCTCAGCATCTGGAACATCTTGGCTGGAAGGTGGCAGTCATCAGCGCACCTGCCCCTGGGCATGACTGGGCTTCCAATGCTGCAAGAACCTCTCTGGGTTGCTGAGGCGGAGCGTGGAGCCAGGCTGCGTTCCCATTGGTCATTAAACACTGAGGTCACAGAGGTAGGCGTGGACAATGCGCAATGGCCATGGCAACCTTGGTCAAACACTGCCCCAGAGATGTCTGGCTGGAGACCCCGCCTTCAAGCTTTCAGAAGCCTTGGGGACGGAGTAGCTCTTACCTGAGCTGGAAGGACCACTTCCCCATGACCATGGTCAGTCAGCCAATTCCTGAGTCTCTTTGGGAAATGGAAACGAGGCAACGTTTGAACCCAATACAGTCTTAAATCCTATAGCTAATCCCATTCTGCCATGCACAGAAATGAATCCTACACCAGAAGCATTCTCTGGTGGCTGATCCAATAAGGAGAAAAGTGAGCAGTTTTTAAGTTATTGAAAGAAACAGGATTAAACCAATCAGAATATTAAAAATACAAATGGGCTGGAGAGAAGGCTTAGCGGTTAAGCGCTTGCCTGTGAAGCCTAAGAACCCCGGTTCAAGGCTCAATTCCCCAGGACCCAGGTTAGCCAGATGCACAAGGGGGCGCACGCGTCTGGAGTTCGTATGCAGTGGCTGGAGGCCCTGGCGCGCCCACTCTCTCTCTAACTGCCTCTTTCTCTGTCTGTCACTCTCAAATAAATAAATAAAAATAAACAAAAAAACCCTCACAAACATATTTTTATGAATCTAAAATTCTAAGCAGTGTTTCCCAACATGTACATGTAGCCATAGGATCAACAAATAAATGAGGGAGCTGCTTTCTTCTGGATTCATTTCCACCTTTGTTTCAAGGATCAGGTTTCAGGTTAAGGCCTATAAATCCTCAACACCTCTCCAGCATTCTTAACCTATCAACAGACTCAGCTGAGCACAAGCCCTGAAGCAAGGAGCCACACCCAACTAAAATTCACTTACTATACTTTTTCGGTGTATAAGGAGACTTCTAGTTTTGTCAAGGATTTCTTTTATAATTTAAAGCAGTGCGATTTTTTAATAGGGAGACTTAATTTTTTTTTTAGATGGAAAAGTGATCCCAAGTATTACAGGTGGAATTCGGATGGGGAAGGTGGAGGTAAGTAAGTAATAACATGAAGGAGGTCCTCAAATTACTGAGCTTTGGAAATCAATACCTTCTTTGGAGCTGGAGACAGAATACAGAAAAAAAAAAAAAACAGTAATGATGAAAAAGAAAATAAAGGAATGGTAAGGGCATGGAAAAGGGAGAAACTGGCCTCCCACATCTGCCCTTCCTTCCATTGCAGCTAGAGATAAGACAGCATGGCCCTTCCACTCTGGCTAGAAGTGAAGCTCAGAAAGCATGTCTGCATGAGGAAACATCTAGAATAGCTCTATTGAAAAAAAAAGTGTGTATGATATGGAATTAGTCTTTCTTTTTTCAACAAAATACTTCATTTATTAAACAGAGAGAGACAGAACATGGGTATGCCAGGGCCTTTGCTGATGCAAAGGAACTCCAGTTAAATGAGTCACTTTATGTATCTTACTTTACATGTGTAGTGGAGAATCAATATCAGGCCCCTCTGGCTTTGCAAGCAAGCACCTTTAACCACTGAGCTATCTTCCCAACTCCTGTAATTAATCTTTCTTTAGAACAGAGCAAGCACAAAATGTTAAGAAGGCCACATTTGGAAAAAAAAAAAGAAAGCTTATATAAAATAGAGTAAGTTATGTGATAAATAGTTCTGCATTAGGACTGTATAGAGATAATTGTGAGGAAATTTTCCTTTACTGCATGAGAATTTTTCTCAGAACCAGTGCACTGTTCAAACATGAAAGCTTTAGTTTGGCCTGTCTAGTCAGGTTGTTGCCCTGAGCTTTGGGAAGCCATTTGGACTCCATGGTAAATGCTTTATAAATACTGTGGAGAAAAAAGAATTGGAGCTGAAGAGGCCATGCCAAGAGCTTCAGATTTGGTGTGTAAGAGGTAAGGAATGAAAAAACAAGTTGGTTCAAGGAGGAGAACACCCCAGAAAAAAAGCAGTGGGAATGCAAGGCAGGCTAGGAAGGTCCTGAATTCCACTGTAAATGTAATCATAACTGCCACTACACAGGGCCATCCTGTACAGTATGATAGGGAATTATAAGCTGTAAGTGTGAAGAATAACTTCAAAAGAATGAAGAGGGTATTAAAGTGTTCACTTATACACAGGGAATGACATGTGGGCCTTACTGAGAAGGTAAAAAAAAAAAATGAACAAAACTGTATGGGAAGAAAATGGATGTCTATCCATGCAAAGGTTCCTGATGAATATAATGTTATACTTCTATACATGTGCCTTGAAACTCACCTTCAGAAAGTAAAGTAAAATTATTTATTACAGTAATAGATTGTACTAAGTTCTTTTACAGACATTTTCTCATTTAACCCTTCCAATACTAAGATGTTTATTCTATTACATATGAAAAAAATTGAGAGACTGGGGATGTAGTTCAGTGGTAGTGTGGTTTCCTTGCATGCTGGAGGCCCTGTCTTTGATCCCCCTACTGTAAAAATAAAGGCAACCCAAAGAATTGATGAGTCACTTAAAACTCAAGATTTGTCCTTCTTCAAAACCTGTATTATGTCTGCCATCCTCCTCAAAAACAAAAGGCAAAAGTGTCATGTATCAGTACATCTGTGTGGCAGACATCTTTACACATATATTATTTCTAGCCACACAGTGTTTCATTTAGAAGGACACTGACCAAGTCAAGGACATTCAGAGGAATGGATAAAACTCAGACCACTCTATTAAAACCACCAAGAGTTCAAAATGGCAAACAGTCCACGTTTCATTCCTGCATTAATTCATCAGAGTCTTATATCTCAGGCACTCTCAAGCCATATAGAGTACTGAATTTCCTGGTCTCTTGGAGCTTACATGCCAGCACATAGCTCACTCACCAGTGAGTTGATAAATACTCCCATTATAGCTGCTAATGGGTTTCAATATGTTCCTCAGGACCTTCTCTGGAGTGTCCAAGAGGAATTAATAGGCTTTAAAATAAACTATAGGGCTGGAAGGAAAGATGGCTTAGTGGTTTGTGTGCTTGCCTGTGAAGCCTAAGGACCAGGTTCGAGGCTCTATTTCCCAGGACCCACGTTGGCCAGATGCATAAGGGGGCACATGTGTCTGGAGTTCATTTGCAGAGGCTGGAAGCCCTGGCGCGCCCCCATTCTCTCTCTCTCCCTCTATCTGTCTCTCTCTGTGTCTGTCGCTCTCAAATAAATAAATAAATAAAATTTAAAAAAAAAGAAACTATAGTTTTAAATTTACTTATTAGAGAGAGGCAAGCAGGTAGAATGAGTGTACCAGGGCCTCCAGCCCCTGAAAATGAACTCCAGATGCATGTGCCACCCTGGGCATCTGGCTTATGTGGGTAGTGTGAAACCAAACCTGGGTCTTTAGGCTTCGCAGACAAGTGTCTTCACTGCTAAGCCATCTCTCCAGCCCTCAACATCTTTTTGAGAGCTGGATTTTTTAAAACTTAATTGTAGTTCTGAAGAGTCCTAATGATTATAAACATATGTATTTAGGGACTCTATCCTCTAATCTTTTTTTCTGTTCATTGATGATGCATACATGTGCTCTGGGAAAGAGTTTTCAAAGCAAACTCACAAATAATCATATGACAAGTTTTGAATAAAATGGAGACACCTTACATCTGTTGAACATTGTGTTTCAGTGTTAGGTGGCACTAAGTCCAGGAAATGTCATTTTGTGGGAAATCATCATTTTTTCAAATTGCTATAATGTAAAGAAAACATTTCTTGGACCTTAGTGAAGCAGTTAGCTTCTCATTACTAGCACAAAACATTTGACTAGAAGGCATCTTATGGAAGGAAAAGGTTTCTTTCGGCTTACAGTTGCATCATCACTGTGTTAAAGATAAGGCCTAGGTAAACATGATAAGCATTGTGGTACAGATGAGGCCTGGGTAAAAAATGTTCACTTTTGTGTTTTAGATGAGGCCTAGGGAGACATCACCATCATGTTGTTACAGAAGATGGGAGACATGAATCATCGTGTTATAGTTAGGATTGAGGAGACATGACCAATATGTTTTTCCAGATGAGTCCTAGGGAGACATGGTCATCATGTTGTTACAGATGAGGCCTGGAGACATGATCATCATTATGTTAGATGTGATGAATGGGAGACATGATCATCATTGTGTTAGATATGATGAATGGGGAGACATTATCATCATTGTGTTATAGAGTAGGCCTGGGGAGATATGAACATCCTTGTTTTAGAGAAGCAACCTGAGGAGACAAGATTATCATTATATTAGTATTCAGGCCTGGAAAGACTTGATCGTCATTTTATTACAGATGAGGCCTGAAGGGATATGATCATCACTGTGTTACGAATGAGGCTTAGGGAAGATGACAATCAAGATGTTGCAGATAAGGCCTGGGGAGACATGGTCATCAGTGTCTTACAGAAGAAGCCTGGGAAGACATGATCATCACTGTGTTACAGATGACACCTAGGACAAATGATGTTTATTGTGATACAGATAAGGCCTAAAGAAATATGATCATCATTGTGCTGCAGGCAAGACCTGGAGAGTCATGATCATGATTGCGTTACAGATGACACCTTGAGAGACATGATCTTCATTGTGCTACAGACAAGGCCTGGGAAGACTTGATTATCATTGTGTTAAAGGCATGATGATTATTGTGTTAAAAATGAGGCCTGAGAAGACATGGTCATCAATGTTTCAGGGAAGAGGCCAGGGAGACATGAATATCAATGTGTTACAGAAGAGGCCTGGGGAGACATGATAATCATCATTTTACAGATGAGGCCTGGGGAGTCAACCATCATTATGTTACAGAAAAGGCCTGGGGATACATGATCATTATCATGTTAAAGTTGAGGCCTGGGAAGACATGATTATCATTGGGTTACCGGTGAGTCTTGGTGTAGGTTTTGATCATCTTTGTGTTTCAGATGAGGCTAGGGACATTATCATCACTGTGTTACAGATGAGGCCTGTGGTGACATGACCAACATGTTTGGACAGATGAGGCCTAGGGAGACATGATGATCATCATATTACAAATGAGGCCTGTGGATACATGCCCCAAATCTTGTTATATAAGGGGCCTAGGGAAACATGATGCTCATTGTGCTGCAAACGTGATATGGTGAGACCAATTTACCATCATTATTTTACAGAGATGGTCTGATCATCATTGTGTTACAGATAAGGATTAGGGAGACAAGATCATCACTGTGTTACAGATGAGGCCAGGGGAGATTTGATCATCATTTGCTACAAATGAAGCCTGAGAAGATGTGATTTATCACCTGTGTTACAAATGAGGCCTGAGGGAGACATGGATCTTCACTGTGTAACAGATGAAGCCATAGGGAAACCGGATCATCATTGTGCTGCATAATTGGTATGTGAGATGAATTTAATATCATATTTTACAGATTTTGACCTTGGGTACATAAAACATCACTGTGTTACAGATGAGACACTGTGGAACATGATCATCATTAGGTTGCAGATGAGATCTGGGGAGACTTGATTTTCCTTGTGTTACAAATGAGGCCTGGGAAGGACATGATCTTTGCTGTATTCCAGATGAGGCCTAGAGAGGCATGATAAACATTGTGCCTGCAGAAGTGGTATGGTGAGATGACTTTATCATACATTTTACAGGTATGGCCTGGGAACATGATTGGAACAATGATACATATGTGGCCTTGGCAGAAATGACCATCATTGTGTTACAGATGAGGCCCTGGGGAGACATGATCAGCAATTTGGTTACAGATGAGGCTGGGGTAAGAAATTATCCATTTAGTGTTTAAGCTGAGGGCTAGGGAGACATGATCATCACTGTGTTACAGATGAGGTCTAGGGAGACATAACCAGCATATTGTTACAGATAAGGCCCCTGGGGGAAACATGATTATCACTGGGTTACAAATGAGGCACTGAGAAGATTTGGTCATCAATGTTTTAGAGAAGAGGACATGGGAGACATGAATATCAATATGTTTCAGATGTGGCTTGGAGAGACTTGATCATCATGTTCTCATGGAAGAAGCCTGGGGAGACATGATAATCATTGTGTTACAGATATGGTTCTGGAGAATTTTTGGACCATCATGATGTTACAGAGAAGAACTGGGGAGACATGATTCACACAATGCATTAGATATGAGGCCCTGGGGATTACATAATCATCACTGGGTAACACATAGGGGCTGGGGTATGACATGATTCATCTTTGAAAGGAATGTGTAAGAGAAAAGCAAAAGAGAACATCAGACTTGATCTCTTACAGGCAAGACTGTTTATTGAGGAAAAAACAATGAGGGTCCTTAGCTTTCCCATGTGATGAAGGCTGAAGCCACTGGGCCAGGGCTGGGGTGTAAGTTATAAGGAGGATCCTAAGAAAACTGACTGTACTAGGTGCAGTAAGTTGATAAGAAAATTGTAGCTGTTTCTGTGTCCTTGTTCAGAATAGGCTTCTTCAGCCATGTCTAAGTGAGGGTAACTCAGATGGTCTCTGGTCCTCTCAAGGCCATTTAGGCTAAGGGGGAGTACATTAGTCAGAGGAAAGGGTGCCAAACTTCTCTCTTGCCCCACAGGCTTTAGGGGTAGCTATTAACTCCTTTAGTTCCCTTTAGTTTTCAGGGAAGGTTATTAAACACTGAGTCCAGAAGTGGAAGGATAAAAGAAATTGGGGGGGCTGGAGAGATGGCTTAACAGTTAAGTGTTTGCCTGTGAATCCCAAAGGATCCTTGTTCAAGGCTCAATTCCCCAGGATCATTTAAGCCAGATGCACAAGTTGGTGCGTGCATCTGGGAGTTTGTTTGCAGTGGCTGGAGGCTCGGTTGTACGAATTCTCTCTTTCTCTCTATCTGCGTCTTCTCTCTTTCTGTCTGCCTGCCTTTCTCAAATAAATAAAAATAAAATGGGGATAACAGAGGAGTGAGTGGGACATTTTGGTGAGGACTACATGGGGGCGGGGATTGGGGATGAAGACTCGGTGTTCCAACTGTTTTAGCTGGGGTGGGCAGAGTAGATCTCTCAGTCCTGTGGCAGTTGGATGTTCAGGGGCTGATATTCAGGTGCCATGAAGAATTTAGTGACTGCGAGCACTGAAGGCATGTATTCTGTCCAGGAGGAATATCTGTGAGGCATCTGAATATGCAAGGACAAAAAGAGAGATGAATAAAGTACATTCCAGAGACAGGATAGGTTTAACTTGAAGGGAGTAGAGTTGTGAGATTTATTAACTTATAGCAATAGAATCTGTCTTAGTTGGTCACAGATTAAATGTCAAGGTCACATGTAAAGAAATAATATTGGCCATTAAAAAGGCTAATATAGCCCAAAATATCATTGGCTCTGAATTGGTAACATTAACCTCTCCATAATCATTGTAGTCCACATTGAAGTCTTAGTCCCACAGGTGTGACTTTTGGGAGTTTTATTTTTTATTTGTCAAACTTTATCTTGTAATTTTGTGTATATAGTAGGCTGTTATCCCTCATCAGTCTTATGAACAGGCAAGGTAGATGGTATGCTTCAGGAGAGTGATAGTCATTAGAGCCATTAGAAAAAAAGTCTAGATCATGTCAAATCTATTAGCCATTATGATCTGGTTATTCATGTATGAGTTTTTCTTGCATGTGACATGACATTTACAGGTGACATGGAAATTATATTCAAGGTAGAAAAATAATAATAATTAGGAGTTGGATAAGGAAGAAAGGAATTGGTAATTTGGGTGGGAGGTTAATTGAAATTTGTGGAAATATAAAAATTCAGTTTAGGTAAGGTAGGAAGTATAAGAGATTATTAATGATGCAATATTCTTGAAATTTCTTAAATTATTTTGAATTTAGATATGATAAAGATTAGAAATTAACTAATTTTGAAATTTTGGTTTTTAAAGTATGTGTGCGTTGTGTGTGTGTGTGTGTGTGTGTGTGTGTGTGTGTTAAGCCTTTACTGGAGAAGGTTTATGGTCTTTACTTGGTTGGTTCAAAGACTAAAAAGACCTTATATTTTAGGAGAACTAATGAAAGTATGTTAAGCTGAAAGGATAAAACTTTGAATAGTCTTGATAATTTGTTATTATTAGTTGTTTATTTTATAAACATAATGAAAATGTGTTTTGTAGAATTATACTGGTCTATATAATAAAATGAAATATATTTTATATAGTTAGACTCAGTAATACTTATAGCAAATAAGTAAAGGTCTTACCCAATAGGAAAACATGATTGTAAACATTTAAGAAACCTATTGTTGTAAACAGTGTACTATGTAACAAAATAAAGACTTAGTTTTGATTTTTATGTCACATTCAGATTAAGTTTAGAAAAAATAAACAAAACTAGTTAAAATATCTTGATCTTGTTAAGTTTGATATTGATATGGGAAACTCAAAATTTCACCCAGAGCTGGGGTGGAGAATCAGTCTATTTTTACGTCAGTGTGAGTACGGGGGAATCTCTTCCCAAAGCCTCGAGAAAATGGTTAATTAGTTAGAGAGATATCTCTAGGTGTGTTGTGGAGTTAAGAAGAAACATAAGAAAATTTTGGTACTGGTCAGAAGCTGTAATACTAACGATGGCTTGAAACAGTACAAAAACTACAGTGTCCATACAAAAATGCTATTCAGTGTGGGACAGGATGAGCATGAAGGTTTATTACGGTACAAGACATAACTTTGTGCCAGAGGCCTTTAACCTTTTTTATTAATAATATGAGGTATGGTATTATAAATAAATTTATCAACTTATTATAGAGAATTGATTGAACTATGTAAATAATTAAGGCAAAGGAAATACAGTTTTTAGAAGGTAGACACATCTTATTTTTCAAAATATGTAATAATTAAAAGTACAGGTCTAAAATGTCAAGTAAGGCAGCATAAAGTTTGGCATTTGTATTTGGTAATATCTTTGATTAGTTAAGATACCTGTGTGGCTACCAATAATCCCCTACACTGGAAGCAGAACACAGCATTTAAGATCATTTGTCTAGAGCAAGTAACATGTCTTAAGTATTAATATATCTATAAGCAATGAACTTAAAACAAGAAATTAGACCATTATTTAAGTAAAACTTTGACTGAGACTGAGTATACATAGCTAAGATCAAGCCAAACTTGTTCGTCGTTGAGGTAAATCATTGTGCATTTAACATACATTAGAGACATTAGATAGACATAAAGTGATTTTTTTCATCAATTGCATTTTATCACAGAACCATTTTTTTAAGTATAAATATAAGGTAATATTTATGAATGGTAGAATATATGAAGCCTAGATAAATATATAATATTGTATGTATATTGCAGGCTTTCCTGGGCAGGAGGAGTTTTTATTTTATTTATCTTATTTATTTACTTTTTGTTTCCCTACAAGTAAAGTTACAATGATAAATCACCTTTTATAGACTTGACAATAGTTTCAGTGATAAAATCACCCCAGTAAAACAACATGAAAAGACAGGAAACCATTTTAAGGCTCAGGTTTTTTTGTTTGTTTGTTCTTTTAGTTATAATCTTAAAATATTTTAAAATGTTTTTGATCATTTATGTATTTGTTTTTTTTATGAGTGACAGACACAGACGAGAAAAGAGGGAAGGAAGGGAGAAGTAAGGAGGGAGTAGGAGAGGAGAGAGAAGGGAGAGAGAGAGATGAGAGAGAGAGAGAGAGAGAGAGAGAGAGAGAGAGAGAATGGGCATGCTGGGGCCTCCAGCCATGCAAATGAACCCCCAGACACATAAGCCCCTTGTGCATCTGGCTAATGGGAGTCCTGGGGCCCTTAGGGCTTCAAAGGGCAAGTGCTTAACCACTAAGCCATCTCTCTAGCCCAGATATAATAATCTTATCAAATAGAAGGAGGATGATAAACAGAACATATTAAATTTGGTTGAGAACTTTAAAGCCACTCTTTTTCAACCATTATCATGACCAGATTAATATGAATTAGTAGTTTTTAAGTTTACCACCTGAACACCATAGCATCCTGTTACCAGCTGGGGCCATCCTTTGTTATTCTGATATAAGCCTTAGGTTAATGGTCATCTTAATATCAAGGAGTTTGTAATCTGATCAAGTACTTTAAGATTTAATCAACCTTTGTTTTTATACTTTCTGTTTGAGTTTACTCATATTTTTAGCTACATTAATTTTTACCTCATCTACATATTTCTACCTTACAATCTATGTAACCACTTTGTAAAAATCTTTTTCATCAAATATTTACTAACATTTAAAGTTTTCTATCCAGTTTATCTTCCTTAGTCAGTTACTCTTATAACTATCAACAAAAACCTTTTTTACCATAAGACTTTTGATATTACCATTTCAGTTTTTTTCTAACTTCTGCTTGTTATGTTTTATCTTTTTAATGGTTAATTATAATTAGACTGTGTTCTGATTGTCTGTCTTCACATTTCCTGGTTCAGTAGACCCCTAGGCTCACCCTCTTTTTTTTTTTTAATTTAATTTATTAGTTTTCTTTTCAGTAAATACAGGGCAGTTTGGTACCATTGTTTAGGCTCATCTGTGATCTACCCCCCTCCCATTGGACCCTCCTTGTTTGATGTAAATGGGTCGTGCATTGTGGAGTTAGTCCCCAGTTATTGGTATATAAACTGTCTCTGCCAAATCATGACCCCAACATGTCACTCTGACATACTTTCCGCCCCCTCTTCCGCAGAATTTCCCAGAGCCATGTTGGGTTCATTTTTGGTCTGCTTCAGTGCTGAGGTGTTTGGGGGGCCTCTGAGGCTCTGGCTCTCTGATTTGGTAGGAGTTGATTTTTCTCTGCATTTGGTCTCCTTCCCCCTTTGTGCTGGTATCCGGTTCACAGGAAACATATCACCCTTGCTTGCTTCGCCAGTTGTCCTTAGTTTCAGTTGGGCCCCTTTTGAGGTATGTTGGGGTAGCTCTCTCCATAGGATCTGCATCTATCTGAAAAGAGAAGCAGATTCTCCAACGGAGAGTAAGTTAGCACCCAGAAAATTGAAATAACACTAACTTTTTTGGTAGACAGATTGATAGGTGTAGGCCCTCTTATACCCCCGTGATTGATGGTAGCTTGATTAATACTTAGAAGGTTAGTTATACTGATTTTATATTTTTTATTTTTATGTTATATTTAGATGAGGTTTAAATAAACAAATAAACTCGTTAAATGAATCTTGATTTTGTAAAAATTTAGATATTTTTAGTATTTAGAGGTTTAACAGCAGGAAATATAGGTATAGTTTAATTTAATTTTGATTTGAGAATGAAAAATTAAATAAACTCATCAAGTTGTTACAAAGAGTAAAGTCTGAACTATATGTGCAATTTAAGGCGAGAAAAAAAAGAAGAATGAAAATGTTTAAGTTACCCTTTTTATCATAGGCAACCAAAAACTCATCAGTTTAAGTCTCATAACATTTTTAAAAATTTTTTATTAGCATTTTCCATGATTATAAAGAAACCTCATGTTAATTCCCTCCTTCCCCCCACACTTTCGCCTTTGAAATCCCATTCTCCATCATATTACCTCCCCATCACAATCATCTGTACTTACATATATATAATATCAACCCTATTAAGTACCCTCCTCCCTTCCTTTCTCTTTATAAGTCGCCTTTTTAACTTACTGGCCTCTGCTACTAAAGTATGTTCATTCTCATACAGAAGCCCCAATCATCTGTAGCTAGCATCCACACTATGAGAAGAGAACATGTGGCGCTTCACTTTCTGGGCCTGGGTTACTTTCACTTAGTATAATCCTTTCCAGGTCCATCCATTTTTCTGCAAATTTCATAACTTCAATTTTCTTTACCACTGAGTAGAACTCCATTGTATAAATGTGCCACATCTTCATTATCCACTCATAAGTTGAGGGACATCTAGGCTGGGCTCCATTTCCCAGCTATTATAAATTGAGCAGCAATAAACATGGTTTGAGCATGTACTTCTAAGGAAATGAGATGAGTCCTTTGGATATATGCCTAGGAGTTGCTATAGCTGGGGCATATGGTAGATCAATCTTTAGCTGTTTTAGGAACCTCCACACTGATTTCCACAATGGCCAGACCAGATTGCATTCCCACTAGCAGTGTAGAAGGGTTCCTCTTTTTCCACATCCCCACCAACATTTATGGTCATTTGTTTTCATGATGGTGGCCAATCTGGACAGGAGTGAGATGGATCTCAATGTTGTTTTAATCTACATCTTTTCCTGATGACTAGTGACGTAGAACATTTTTTTAGATGCTTATATGCCATTTGTATTTCTTCAATGAGAATGCTCTATTTAGCTCCATAGTCCATTTTTTGATTGGCTTGTTTGATTCCTTATTATTTAACTTTTTGAGTTCTTTGTATATCCTAGATATTAATCCTCTATCAGATATATAGCTGGTGAAGATTTTTTCCCATTCTGTATGTTGCCTCTTTGCTTTTTTCACTGTGTCCTTTGCAGTGCAAAATCTTTGTAATTTCATGAGGTCCCAGTGATTAATCTGTAGTTTTATTGCCTGAGCAATTGGCGTTGTATTCAGAAAGTTTTGGCCAAAGACCAATATGTTGGAAGGTTTGCCCTACTTTTTCCTCTACCAGTTTCAGAGTTTCAGGTCTGCTGTTAAGGTCTTTAATCCATTTGGACTTAATTCTTGTGCATGGCGAGAGAGAAGAATCTATTTTCATCCTTATGCAGATATATATCCAGTTTTCCCAAACACCAATTTGCAGAAGAGGCTGTCTTTTCTCCAATGAGTATTTTGGGCATTTTTATCGAATATCAGGTGGCTATAGCTACTTGGACTTATATCTGGGTCCTCTTGTCTGCTCCACTCATCTACATGTCTGTTTTTGTGCCAGTACCATGCTGTTTGTCTTTCTCTTTGTTGGACTGCATTAGGTCTGCCACCTGGTCTTCTAGCTTAGATATTCTGTCCTCTCCCTCATCCATCCTACTGGTGAGATTTTCTACAGAGTTTTTTTATTTCATTAACTGTGTTCTTCATTGCTAGTAATTCTGACTGGTTTTTCTTTATTGTTTCTATTTCCTTATTTTATGTCTTGTATTGCCTTCTTTATTTCATTAAATTGGTGTCCTGCCTCTTCTTTGATTCCTTTGATTTCCTCTTTGATTTCTTCTTTGATTGTTTTGATGTGTTCTTTGACCTCTTTGAGCATATTTATAATCATTCTTTTGAACTCTTTCTCAGGCATTTCCTCTAACTCTTTCTCACTGGAGGACATTTCTGATGCATTAATACTTTTAGGTGGTATTATATCGTTTTGCTTTTTAGTGTTTCTTGTGTTATAATGTATATAGTTTTGCATCTTGGATTAAGTTAATGCTTGGATTTTCTAGCTAGTTGGGTACTCTTAGCTATCTCAATTGATTTGATGTTATATATTTTCAGGTGGTAGGAGCTTAAGGTGTTAGGTGTGGCTCTTAAGACTCTGAGAGTATCTACAAAGGTGCTCCTAGGGGTTGAGATTTTCCTCCTATGGGAGTATTCAAGAAGGCTGAGTGGAATAAAATACAGGTAGTTTCTAAAAGTTAACTATACACTGTACCCATTCAATCAAAAACAGCCCCAAGTATGTATGTCAGAGAAGTTACTATATAACAACCAGATCCTCTATCAACCAAGAGGTTAAGATTTATGGTGTGTGTTGAGAGATCCAAGTCAGCTTGTGACTATATGAGACCCTTCCCTGGTGCAATCCCAGTTACCTTGGATGATTTTGGTCTCAGTCAAGTTGCTGCCTGGGTCTGTTGGGATGCTGTTCTGATTTTCTGGAGCTGGGCACTTGCTTTTTCCTGCGGGGGCACAACTGAGCCGCTGCTGCCCTCTGCTGCTGCTGTAGCTGCCACTGCTGGAGCCACCACTGCTGCTGAAGCTGCTGCTGCTGTGTCCACTGCTGCTGCTCCCCCTGAAGCTGCTGCTGCTGAGTCTGCCGCTGCTGCCACTCCTGGCTCTGCTGCTGCTGCGGCCGCTGTTACTGGTGCTGGAGCTGCTGATGTTGCTGCCGAACGCTGCTCCTGCTTGGGTCCCGTTGTCAGCCCAAGTTGGCGGCCGGGGTCCCGGGCCTGCTGCTCTGTTCGACGGAGTGGGCTCAGGCAGTGGGGGAGGGGAGGGAGCCGCAGCTGCTCTGGTTCTCTCGCTGCCTCCAAGCGTTCTTCTACCTCATTGGGTCTGCTCCTCCTGTTGCTCGCTTCCCGCTCTCCCCTCATGTTTCCCAAGTTGCAGAGAGCACGGTGTGAGGGAAAGCTCCGGCTCCTGGCTTTTCCTGTGGCTCGAGCCAAGTCTGGCGGCTTCTCTGGTGCGCCGTGGCCGCGACGGTTGGCCGAGCTGCCAGGAGCCGCTTTTTCCCGCCTGTGCGGGCTCTGGAACTCTTCTACTTCTCCGCTGCTTCTTCAATTTCCTATACACCTCACTTTTTATAAAAGTGTGTATTTTGCTGAGTTTTTTTTTGTCTTTATCCCCCCCTAGGCTGCTTTGGTGTGGTACCTATGCTGCCATCTTAACTGGAAGTCTCTAATTTCTTAATATAGGCACTTAAGGCTATACATTTACCTCTTAGAAACTGCCTTCATTGTGTCCCAGAAATTTTGATATGTTGTATTCTCATTATTGTTTGACTCTATAAATTTTTTGATTTCCTTCTTGATTTCTTCATAGACCCATTCATCACTTAGTAGTGTATTGTTTAGTTTCCATGATTTTGTGTATGCTGTATAGCCTTTCTTGCTACTGATTTGTAGTTTAATTCCATTGTGGTCAGATAGATTGCAAGGAAATCATTTCAATTTTCCTGAATTTGTTAAGATTTGCTTTATGTCCTAATATATGGTCTATTTTAGAGAATGTTCAATGTGCTGCTGAAAAGAATGTATATTCTTCATCCTTTGGATGAAATGTCACCTGTTAAGGTCCATTCCTTCTATGACCTCATTTAGTCACAGATGCCTCTCAGTTTATTTTTTCCCCTGGTATGACCTGTCAATTGATGAGAGTGGGGTGTTAAAGTCACCCACCACCACAGTGTTTGGTGTTGTCTGTGACCTTATTTCTAATAGTGATTTTTTGATGAATTTGGGAGGCCCCCATGTTAGGTGCATATATGTTTAGGATTGTAATGTCCTCCTGTAGGAGTGTGCCCTTAATCAATATAAAGTGACCATCTTTATCTTTCTTGACTAACGTTGGACTATAGTCGACCTTGTCAGATATTAGGATAGCATCCCTGCTTGCTTTCTAGGCCCATTTGCTTGAAACACCATCTTCCAACTTTTCACCCTAAGATAATGTCTATCCTTTGTAGAAAGGTGAGTTTCTTGGAGACAACAAATTGTAGGATCTTGCTTTTTAACTCAGTCTGCAAACTTATGTCTTTTTGTTGGAGCGTTGAGGCCTTTGATATTAACAGATATTATTGAAAGGTGTGTGTTTATGTTTGCCATTTTTTTGTGTGTGTGTGCTTCCGGTTCTACCTGTGCTCTCTTGTGTTAACTAGTATTTGAGTATTGCTTGTTTTTTCTAGGTTCCTTATATGTGTGCTTTTCCTTTTCTTCAGCATGGAGGGTTCTATCAAGTATTTTCTGTAGAGCTGGTTTTGTCTTCAAATACTCCTTTAGCCTGCTTTTGTCGTGGAATGTCCTTAATTCTCTGTCTATTTGAATGGATAACTTTGTAGGATAAAGTAACCTTGGTTAACAGTTGTTATCTTTCAGAACTTGGAATATATCACTCCAAGCCCTTCTGGCTTTAAAAGTTTGTGTTGAATAATCTGCTGTAATCCTGATGGGCTTGCTTTTGTAGGTAACTTGATTTTTCCCTCTAACTGCTTTCAATATTTTTTTCTTTGATGTGTGTGTTTGGAAGTTGGTGAGGAGTTTCTTTCCAGGTTTTGTGTGGCTGGTTTCTAAAGGCTTCCTGTGTCTGCATTGGCACCTCTTTCCCAAATTTGGGGGAAATTTTCTTCTATGATTTGTTGAAGACACCTACTATCCCTTTTGAGTGAAATTCTTATCCTACTATGCCCTGAATTCTAATATTTGATCTTTTCATAGTGTCCTGAATATCTTGAAATTCCCACTCATACCTTTTCTGTAAGTTTGTCTTTCTCTTTGTTGGCCTGTATTAGATATGCCACCTGGTCTTCTAGATTAGATTATCTGTCCTCTCCTTCATCCATTCTACTGGTGAGATTTTCTACAGAGTTTTTTATTCTTTAACTGTGTTCTTCATTGCTAGTAATTCTGACTGTTTTTCTTTATTGTTTCTATTTCCCTTATTTATGTCTTGTATTGCCTTTATTTATTTCATTAAAATTGGTGTCCTGCCCCTCCTTCTTTGATTCCTTGATTTCCTCTCTTTGATTTCTTCTTTGATTGTTTTGATGTGTTCTTTGACCTCTTTGAGCATATTTATAATCATTCTTTTGAAACTCTTTCTCAGGCATTTCCTCTAAACTCTTTCCTCACTGGAGGACATTTCTGATGCATTAATACTTTTAGGTGGATCTATATCGTCTTGCTTTTTTAGTGTTCTCTTGTGTTATAATGTATATAGGTTTTGCATCTTGGATTAAGTTAATGCTTGGATTTTTCTAGCTTGTTGGGTACTCTTAGCTATCTCAATTGATTTGATGTTATATATTTTCAGGGTAGGAGCTTAAGGTGTTAGGTGTGGCTCTTAAGACTCTGAGAGTATCTACAAAGGTGCTCCTAGGGGTTGAGATTTCCTGCTGAAGTGCTGAAGGCTGAGTGGAATAAAATTACAGGTAGTTTCTAAAAGTTTAACTATACACCTGTACCCATTCAATCAAAAAACAGCCCCAAGTATGTATGTCAGAGTAGTTATTAAAACAACCAGATCCTCTATCAACCAAGAGGTTAAGATTTCTGGTGTGTTGAGAGATCCAAGTCAGCTTGTGACTATATGAGACCTTCCCTGGTGCAATCCCAGTTACCTTGGATGATTTTGGTTTCAGTCCAGTTGCTGCCTGGTCGTTGGGGATTCTGTTCTGGTTTCTAGAGCTGGGCACCTGGCTTTTCCTGTGGGGCAAACCGAGCCTGGCATCTGTGGCCCCTGCAGATCAGCACCCCCACTGCTGGAATTGCTGCTGCTAAAGCTGCCTCTGCTGGGTCTGTCAGCAGCTGAAGCTGCTGCTGCTGGGCCCACCACTGCTGCTGCCTCTGCTGCTGCTGCTGCTGCTGTAGCTGCCACTTCTGGAGCCACTGCTGCTTCTGAAGCTGCTGCTACTGGGTCTGCAGCTGCTGCCACTGAAGCTGCTGCTGCTGGGTCTGCCACTGCTGCTGCTCCTGGGTCTGCTGCTGCTGGATCTGCCACTGCTGCTGCTGGAAGACTGAAGTTTTCAAGTCACAGGTGGCTGTTTCGTTCAGTAGCATGAGCACAGTGAGTTTTTTCTACTTCTGAGGTAGACAAACATTGGCAGGGGAGGTAAAGAGATGGGGTGGGGCATGCAGCTCAAAAGCCCTGGAGGTGTATCTGAGTGTATCCGAGTCACAGCACAGAAAACATAAGGAAAGTGTAAGAAAAAAGCAAAAGAGAACACTGGACACTTGATCTCTACAGACAAGACACCTTATTGAAAGAAAACAGCAAAGACCCCTCAGCTTTCCTGCAGGATGAAAGACTGAAGCACTGTGCCAGGTTTGGGTGGAAGCTTATAAGGAGGTCCTAAGGAAAACAGACTGTTACTAGGTGCAGTTGATAAGAAAATTGTAGCTGTTTGTGTCCTTGTTCAGAATAGGATTCTTCAGCTAGGAATGTATGGGGAAGATACTCAAATGGTCTCAGGTCCTTCAAGGCCATCTAGGCTAAGGGGGAAGTTAACATCAATCTGGGAAGGGTGCCCATCTTCTTTATTGATCACAAGCTTTATGGGGGTAGCTATTAACTCTTTGTGCACCTTTAGTTGTCAGGGAAAGCTATTAGCTCTTCAATCTTTTTTGTTTCAGGTAAAGCCTAGGGAGACATGATTGTCATCTTGTTACAGATGAGGCTTGGGGGAGACATGACTCATCACTGTGTTACAAATGAAAGCCTGGGGATAATGGTCATTATTTTGCTATAGAAGTGATGTGGTAAGGTGAATTTTTTTTATCATTATTTTACAAAACGTGGCCTGGGGGACATGATTATCATTGTGTTACAGATGAGGCCTGGGGAGACAAGACCTTGACATTGTTACAGAAGTGGTCTGAGGAGACTTGTTCATCAGTTTTGTAACATATAAGGCCTATAGAGACATGATCATCTTTGTGGCTACTGAAGTGGTATGATGAAAAGATGTTAATATCATTATTTTACAGATGTGGCCCTGGGGAGACATGAGCATCATTGAATTGCTGATAAGGGCTGGGGAGTCTTGATCATCACTGTGTTATAAATGAGGTCTTATGTGGACATTATCTTTGTTGTGTTAGAGATGAGGCTCGGGAAGGTGGTAATTCATCACTGTGCTACAGAAGTGGTAGTGTGAGATGACTTTATAAATATTATTTTACAGATGTGGCCTAAGGGATATGATCATTATTGTGTTATGGATGAGGCCAGGGAGACATGAACATTATGTTTCTACAGATGAGGCTTGGGGAATCATGATAAACATTGTGTTATATAACATCCAGAAAAAGGCCTCATGAGAACAAGAGTTGGACTTCTACAGATTAAAATCAGAATCCCATGGGATTGTGTCTATCTATAGTAGAAACATAAAAAAATCTCAGAACTGTTTTCATAAAGAATTCCACAGATGTGGCCTGGGGAGACATGATCATCCCTGTGTTACAAACGAGGACCTGGGGAGACATGGTCCTCATTTTGCTACAGAAGTGATATGTTGAGATAGAACTTTTCATCATTATTTTACAAATGTGGCCCTGGGGGACATGATCATCATTTGTGTTACAGATGAGACCTCGGGAGACAAGACCCTTGACATTGTTACAGATGTGGCCCTGGGGAGATGTGTTCAGCATTTTGCAAAGATAAGGGTACTAGGGAGACATGATCATCATTGTGGCTACAGAAATGGTACTGGTTGAAGAAGACCTTTAATATTTTAATATTTAATATTTTAATATTTAATATTTGACATCTCGGGAGTCTTGATCATCATTGTGTTATAAATGAAGTCTAGGGTGACATGACTTCACTGTGTTAGAGATGAGGCCTGGGGAGGCCTCTGATCATCACTGTGCTACAAAAGTGGTAGGGTGGAACGACTTCATCAACATTATTTTATAGATGTGGCCCTGAGAGGACATGATTCATTATGTTTTTCACAGATGAGGCTCTTGGGAGTCATGAACATCACTTGTGTCACAGATGAGATCTGGAGAGACATTTAAACCCAGTTATATTATATTTGAAAGCTGGGGAGACATGATCATAATTGTCGTTACAAATGAGGCCTGGAAGACATGATCTACACTATGTTACAGATGAGGCCTGGAGAGACATGATCATCATTTTGCTACAGAAGTAGTATGGTGAGTGACTTATCATCATTATTTTCCAGATGAGGCCTTTGGGACATGATCATCACTGTGTTACAGATGAGGCCTGGGGAGACATGATCATTGTGCTACAAAAGTGGGTATGGTGAGAGACTTTATTTTACAGACATGGCCTGAGGAGACCATGATCATCATTGGGTTACAGATGACACCCCCTAGGTAGTCATGATAAATGATTGTCTTACTGATACATGAGGAGATAGGGATCACCAGTGTTTTAGAGAAGTGGCCTAGGGAGACATTGAACATCACTGTGTTACAGATGATGGCTGGAGGAACTTGATCATTATTTTGTTACAGGTAAGACTGGTGGACATGACTTGATCATCATTGTATTGCAGATGAGGTCTTGGTAACATGATCATCATTGTTCTACACATGAAGCCTGAGGAGAAATGATCATTAGTGTTTTATTTATTTATTTTGCTTTTTTTGAGGTAGTTCCTCAATCTGGTTCAGGCTGACCTGCTTTTAACCTGTGCAGTCTCAGGGTGTCCTCCAACTCACAGCAATCCTCCTACTGCTGCCTCTCAAGTGCTGGGATTAAAAGAGTGCACCACCACATCCCAAGATCATCAGTGTTTTAGAGAAGAGGCCTATGGAGACATGATCATCTTTTGTTACAGATGAGGCCTGGGGAGATGACTTGATCACCATTGTGTTGCAGCTAAGGCCTGGGTAACATGATCATCATTATGCTATAGACAAGGGCTGGGGAGACTTGATCATTATTGTGTTATAGATGAAGTCTGGGGAGACTTCATCATCATTGTATACAGATGAGGCCTGGGGTGACAGTATCATCATTGTGTTACAGAAGTGGTATGATGAGACGAATTTATCATTATTATTTTTCAGATGTGGCTTGAGGGATATGATCATCACTGTGTGACAGGTGACACCTGGGGAGAAATGATCATCATTGGGTTACAGATGAGGCCTAGGGAGACATGATCATTTTGCTACAGAAATAGTATTGGTGACACAAATTTATCATCATTGTTTTACAGATCTGTTGGTGGGACAAGATCATCACTGTATTACCTATTAGGCCTGAGGAGACATGGTCATCAGTGTTTCTGTTTTATTTGCTTTTGCTTTTTTAGGGTAGGATTTCACTCTAGTATAGGCTGACCTGGAATTCACTATGTAGGTCAGCATGGCCTTAAACTCATGGCCATCCTCCTACCTCTGCCTCCAAGTGCTGGGACTAAAGGTGTCTGCCACCCACACCTAGCTTGCTTTCTTTTCTTTTTTTCTTTCTTCTTCCTCTTCTTCTTCTTCCTCCTCCTCCTCTTCCTCCTCCTCCTCTTCTTCTTCTTCTTCTTTTTCTTCTTCTCTTTTCTTTCTTTCTTTCTTTTTTTTTTTTTTGAGGTAGGGTCTCAATCTGGTTCAGGCTGATCTGGAATTACTTATGTAGTCTAATGATGTACTAGAACTCACAATCCTCCTACCATTGCCTCCCTGAGTGCTAGTAATAAAGAGTTGCCACCATGCTCTGTGATCATCGATGTTTTAGAGAAGAGGCCTGTGGGAGACATCAACAGCAATGTGCTACAGATGAGGTCTGGGTAGACATAATCATCATTTTATTACAGATGAGGCTGGGAAAATGACTTGATGATCATTGTGTTGCAGATGAGGCTTGGGCAATATGATCATCATTGTGTCATAGACAAGGGTTAGGGAGACTTGATCATCATAGGGTTACCAACGAGGCAATGGGGAGATTATAGAATCATCTTTATGTTTCAGATTAGGCCTAGGGATGAGAAGATCATTACTGTGTTATAGATGAGGCCTGGGGAGACATGATCATCTGGTGTTATAGATGAGGTCTTAGGAAACATAATCATAGATGTTTCATTTTGTTTGTTTTTTCTTTTCATTTTTTTTTTCCCCTAGGTACAGTATCAATCTGGTTCAGGCTGACCTGGAATTAACCTAAGTAGTCTCAGGGTTTCCTCAAACTCACAGCAGTCCTACCTCTGCTTCCAGAGAGTTGGGATTAAAGGAGTAGTGCACCATACCTGTCATCATCACTGTTTTACAGTAGAGGTCAGGAGAGATATGAATATGTTACAGATGAGGCCTGTGGAGATGAATTGATCACCATTGTGTTGCAGATCAGGCATGGTACTGTGATCATTGTGATACAGACAAGGGCTGGGGAGACTTGATTATGATTGTGTTACAGATGAGGTTCTGAGGAGAATTTATCTTCATTGTATTACAGATGAGGCCTGGGAGACATGATCATAATTGTGTTACAAATGAGGTCTAGGAAGACATGATCTTTACCTATGTAAGAAATGAGGTCTGGGAAGACAGGATCATCATAAAAATGGTAGGGTGAGTTGACTTTATCATCATTACTTTACAGATGTGGCCAGGGGGACACTATCATCACTGTGTTAAAGCATGAGGGTGAGGAAGACATAATGATCACTGGGCTCAGATGATGACTGGGGAGACATGATCATCATTGTGTCATTGATAAGAACCTGATAGTCATTATCTTGACTGTGTAAACACATAAGGTCTGGGGAGACATGGTCATCAGTGTTTTGTTTTGTTTTCAGTTTTTTTTTTAAAATTTATTTATTTATTTATTTGAGAGCGACAGACACAGAGAGAAAGACAGATAGAGAGAGAGAGAGAGAGAATGGGCGCGCCAGGGCTTCCAGCCTCTGCAAACGAACTCCAGATGCGTGCACCCCCTTATGCATCTGGCTAACGTGGGACCTGGGGAACCGAGCCTCGAACCAGGGTCCTTAGGCTTCACAGGCAAACGCTTAACTGCTAAGCCATCTCTCCAGCCCTGTTTTCAGTTTTTTTTGAGTTAGGGTTTCAATTTGGTTCAGGCTGACCTGGAATTAACTATGTAGCCTCAGGGTGTCCTCAAACTCACAGCAGTCCTCCTACCTTTGCCTCCTGAATATTGGGATTAGAGGAGTGCACCACCATGCCCTGTGGTCATCATTAGTTTAGAGAAGAGGCCTGTGGAGATATGAACAGCAATGTGTTACAGATGAGGCCTGGGGAGACATGATCATAATTTTGTTACAGATGAGGCCTGTGTAACATGATCATCACTGTGCTACAGACAAGGGCAGGGGTATCATCACTGTATGACAGATGAGGCCTGGGGAGACATAATCTTCACTATATTACAGCTGAAGACTAGAGAGACATGACCATCATTTTGCTACAGAAGCGGTATGGTAACACAAATTTATCATCAATATTTTATAGATGTTGCCTGGGGGACATGATCATCACTGTGTTATATTTAGCATTAGGGAGGCATGACCATCATTGGGTTCCAAATGAGGGCTCTGCAGACATGGTTATCATTGTGTTACTGATGAAGCATGGGGTGACTTGATCATCATTGTGTTACAGATGAGACCCTGGGAATTCCTGATCATCATTAGGTTACAAATGAGTTTGAGGAGACATGATCTTTATTGTGTTAGAGATGAGGCCTGGTGAGATTTGATCATCATTGTGCTATAAAAGTGGTATGGTGAGATGACTTTATTATTATTTACAGATGTGGCTTGGGGGACATGGTCATCACTATGTTACATATGAGTCATGTGGAGACATTATATTCATTGGGTTACGGATGAGGACATGGGAGATGACATGGTCATCTTTGTGTTTCAGATGAGGCCTACTGGGACATAATCATCATTTTGTTACATAGGAGGCCTGGGGAGACATGATCATCACTGTAGTACAGATGAGACCTGCGGAGACATTATTATCAATATTTTAAAGAAGAGGCCAGTGGAGACATCAAACATCATTGCATTACAGGTGAGGCTGGGAAAATGACTTGATGATCATTGTGTTGCAGATGAGGCTTGGGTAATATGATCATCATTTTCTTACAGATGAGTCATGTGGAGATTACTTCATTGTCATTGTGTTGATGACAAGGTCTGGTTAACATGATCATCATTGCCTTACAGACAAGTCCTGGGAAGACTTGATCACTGTTGTGTTACAGGTGAGGTTGGTGGAGTATTTATCACCATTGTGTTACAGATGAGGCCCAAGGAGACATGATTTTCACAATGTTACACTTCTGGCTTGGAGAGACATGGTGATCATTTTGTTATAGAATTGGTATGTTGAGATAACTTTGTCATCATTATTTTACTGATGTGGCCTGTGTGACATGATCATCACTGTGGTACAGTTGAGGCATGGGGAGACCCGATCATCCTTGGGTTATTGATGAGGCCTCTTCAGATGAAATGACCACGTTTGTGTTTCACATAGGCCTCAGAAGCCATGATCATCATCGTGTTACAAATGAGGCCTGAGAAGACATGACCATCATGTCTTTACAGATGAAGCCAGAGAATACATGGTCATTAGGGTAATACAGATGAGGCCTGAGGAGACTTGATCATCATTGTTTTACAGATGAGACTTCAGTAGTCATGATTATGATTGTGTTACAGATGATGCCTGGGGAGACATGATCATCATTGTACTACAGATGAGGCCTGAGGAGACATGATCATCAATGTCTTAGAGAAGAGGCCAAGAGACATATGAACATCATTGTATCACAGATGAGTCCTGAGGATACTTGATCATTGTACTACAGATGAGGCTTGAGGACATATAATCATCAATGTTTTAGATAAGAGGCCAGGGATAAATGAACATCATGTGTTAGAGATGAGGCCTGGGGAGACTTGATCATTATGTTGTTACAGAGGAGCCTTGTGGAGATGTTTCATTCATCACTGAATTGCAGATGCAGTCTGGGTTACATGTTCATCCTTGTGTTACAGACAAGGCATGGGTTGAGTTAATCATCATTGTGTTATAGATGAGGTTTGTTGACACTTTTTCATCATTGTATTACAGGTGAGGCCAGTGGTGGTATGAACATCACTATGTTAAGGTTGAGACATGGGGAGATTGATTATTGTGTTACAGATGAGGCATGAGGAGACATGATCATCATTATATTACAAATGAGGCCTGGGGTGGCATAATCATCATTGTGTAATACATAAGGCCTTGGTGAGTGATCTTTATGGTGTTATAGATGAGACCTGCAGAGACATGATCATAATTATGTTATAGATAAGACCTGGAGAGTCATGATTATGATTGTGTTTCAGATGCTTCCTGAGGAGACATGATCATCAATGCTTTAAGAATAGGCCAGGGGAGAAATGAACATCAATGTGTCACATAAGAGGTCTGGGGAGACTTGATCATGATTGTGTTACAGATGTGGTTGGGGGAGACATGATCATCATTATATTACAGATGAGACCCCAGGAAGACGTGACTATCATTGCTTTACAGAGGAGGCCTTGGGAGTCATGAACATCATTGTGTTAAGAGATGTGGCCTGGTCAGACAGGATCATCATTGTTTTACAAATGAGGCCTGTGGAGATCACTTGATCATCATTGTGTTAGAGTTGAGGCCATGGTAGACATAATCATCACTTTGTTTCAGATGAGACCTGGGGAGACATGATCTTAAATGTGTTAGAGATGAGGTCTGGGGAGACTTGATCATAATTGTGCTAGAGATGGGGCCTGGGGAGACATGATCATCATTATGTTAGAATTCAGGCCTGGGGTAACTTGCTCATCATTTTGTTACAAATGAGGCCTGAAGAGATTATGATCATTACTGTGTTACAGATGAGGTCTGAGAATCCATGATCATCATCAGTGTTTTAGAGAACAGACAGGGGGAGACATGAATATAATTGTATTACAGATGAGGTCTGGGGAGACTTGCTCATCATTTTCTTACAAATGAGGCCTGTGGAGGTTATTTGATCATCACTGTGTTGCAGATGAGGTCTGGGTAACATTATCATCATTATGCTACAGACAAGGTTTATGAAGACTTGATCATCATTGTGTTACATATTAGGTCTGGGGATACTTTATCATCATTATATTAGAGGTGAGGCCAGGAGACACTTGATTATGAGCAAGTTAAGGTTGAGACCTGGGGAGATTGTTCATCATTGTGTTATAGATGAGGCTAGAGAAGTCATGATCATCACTGTTACAGATTATGCCTGGGGAGACTTGATCATCATTGCATTACAGATGAGGCCTGGGGAGACATGATCATTATTGTTTTAGGGTTGAGTTATGGGGAGATCTGGTCATCATTTTGTTAGAGATGAGGCATGAGCAGACATGATCATCATAGTGTTACAGATGAGGCCTGGGGAGACTTGGTCATCATTGGGTTACAAATGAGGCCTTGGGAGACATGCTCATCAATGTTTTACAGTTAAGGTCTAGAGAGACTTGATAATCATTGAATTAGAGATGAGGCTTGGTGAGGGGCTGACTATCATTGTGTTCAGATGAGGCCTAGGGTGACTTGATCATCATTTTCTTACAGATGGGTCCTATGGAGTTGACTTGATCAGCATAGGGTTGCAGATGTGGTAACATGATCATCATTGTGCTATAGAAAAGGTCTGTGGAGATTTAATCATCACTGAGTTACAGATGAGGTCTGGGGAGACTTTACAATCATTGTATTACATGTGAGGTCAGGGTCAGTTTGAGACATGGGTAGAATGTTCATCATTGTGTTACAGATGAGGCCTGGGGAGACATGACCTTCACTATGTTACAAATGAGGCCTGGGGAGACATGATCATCATTGTGTTACAAATGGGATCTGGGCAGATATGAGCACCATTAATCTAAAGATGAAGACTGAGGAAAGATGATCATCAATGTTTCAGAGAAGAGGCCTGGGAACTTATGATCATCATTATGTTAGAGTTCGATTCTGGGCAGATATGATCATTATTTTATTACAGATGAGTTCTGAAACAATATGATCAACACAAATGAGTCCTGGGTACCATGACCTTCATTGTACTAGACAAGCCTGGGGAGACTTGATCATCATTGTGTTACAGATGAGCTCTATGGAGGCATTATCATCATTGTGTCATCATTGAGGCCTGGAGGCTCATAAACATCATTGTTTTACAGTTGAGGCCTGGGGAGACATGATCATCATTGTCATAAAGATGGGGCCAGGGGATACATGATCGTCATTGTGTTACAGATGAGGTCTGGGGAGACATGGTAATCAAGTTTTAGAGATGTTTCCTGGGGAGACATGATCATCATTTTGTTAGAGTTCAGGTCTAGGGAGACTTAATTATCATTTTGTTACAAATGAGGCCTGAAGAGATATGATCATCACTGTGTTACAGTTGAGACCTGGGGATACACTGAATTTATGGTAATAGATGAGGTCTGGGGAGACATGATTATCATTGTATTACAGATGAGACCTGGGGAGTCATGATCTTGATTGTGTTACAGATGAAGCTGGAGGAGACACAATCATCAATGTTTTAGAGAAGAGATAAGGGTAGACATCAACATTATTGTGTTAGAGGTGAGGCCTGGGGAGACCTGATCATAATTTTCTTACAGATTATACCTGTGGAGATGTCTTGATCATCATTATGTTGTAGATGAGATGAAGTTTAGGGAGACTTTAATCATCATTGTATTACAAGTGAGGCCTGAGTAGACATGGCCATCATTGTTTTACAGATGAGTCTTGGGGAGTCATGAATATCATTGTATTAGAGATGTGGCCTGGTTAGACATGATCATTATTGCTTTACAGTTGTGGTCTGTGAAGATGACTTGATCTTCTTTGTGTTAGAGATGGGGCTAGGGAAAACATGATCATCATTGTGTTACAGGTGAGGTCTGGGGAGACATGATTATGAGTATATTACAAATGAGGCCAGAGGAGATATAATCTTCCCTATGTAACAAATGAGGCCTGAGGATACATCATCATCTTTGGGCTACAGAAGTGGTATTGTGCAACAACTTTATCATCATTATTTTATAGATGTGTCCTGGGGGACATGATCATCACAGTGTTACTGATGTGGTTCAGGGAAACATGATTGGGTTACAGAAGAAGCCTGGGGAGATATCACTATTGGGTTACAGATTAGGTTTGGGAATATGATATGATTATCTTTTATTTCAGATCTGATGGCTAGAGAGACATGATCATAACTGTGTTAGAGATGAGGATTGAGGAGACATGACCATCATCATGTTACAAATGAGGCCTGGGAGATATGATCATCATTATGTTAGAGTTCAGACCTGGGGAGACTTGATTATCATTTTGTTACAGATGAGGCCTGAAGAGATATGATCAATACTGTATTTAAAAAAATTAAACCTGGGGAGACATGATGTTTGTGATGTTACAAACGAGGTATGGGGAGACATGGTCGTCACTGTGTTACAGAAAGTATCTGGGAAGACATGATCATCACTCTGTTACAGATGAGGCTTGGTGAGAATGATCTTAATGGTGTTACAGATGAGGCCTGAGGAGGCATGATCATCACCATATTAAAGACGGGGCTTGTAGAGATATGATAATCACTGTGTTGCAGATGAGGCCTGGTGAGCAATGATCTTCAATGTCTTACAGATGTGGCCTGTGGGGATCTGATCATGAATGTGGTGTAGATGAGGCCCAAGGAGAATTGATTATCTTTCTGTTACAGTAGAAGCCTGGGGAGACATGATGATCATTGTGCTACAGATGAAGCCTGTGGAAATGATGTCATCATCATTAGGTTGCTGATGAAGTCTGGGGAGATATGTTCATCATTGTATTACAGATGAGGCCTGCATAGACATAATCATTAATGTGTTATAGATGAGTTCTGAGGAAACATGATCATCACTGTGTTACAGAAAGAACTGGGAGACTTGATCATCCCTGCATTACAGATAAGGCCTGAGGAGACATGATCGTCACTGACTGACAAATGAGGCCTGGGGTGTCATAATCATCATTTTGTTACAGATGAGGCCTGGAGAGACTTGATCATCATTGTGTTGCAGATGAGGCCAAGGTTGTCATGATCATAATTTTGTTATGTTTCCTGGGGAGACATAATCTTCCTTTTGTTGTTACAGATGAAGCCCTGGGAGACCTTATCATCATTTTGTTACAGATGAAGCCTGAGGAGGCATGGTCATCATTGTGTTACAGCTGAAGCCTTGGAAGACAAATTGATCGACATTGTGTTACAGCTGAGGCCTGGGGAGACATGATCATCATTTTTATCAATGAGGCCTGGTGAAACATAATCTTCTGTGTCTTACAGATGTGGCCTGTGAAGATATAATCACCCGTGTGTTACAGATGAGGCATGGGGAGACATGATCAACATTTTGTTACAGATGTGGCTTGGGGAGACATGATAATCATTGTTTCACAGGTGAGTCCTGGGGAGATATGATCCATGTTGTGTTACAGATGAACCCTGGGGAAACATGATCATTATTGTCACACACATTAGGCCTGGCTTTATGACTTCATTGCCATTGTGTTAGAGATGTGGCTTGGGGAGGCATGATCATCACTGTGTTAGGGATGAGACAGGAGGAGATATGACATCATGGTGTTAAACATTAGGCTTGGGGAGACATGATCATCATCATGTTATAGATGAGGTCTGGAGAGGCATAATTATGATTTTGTTACAATTGAGGCCTGGGGAGATGTAATCATCAATGTATGCAAATTCCCTCTCTCCATCTCAGAAAAGCTGAAAATAGATCCAGGTATTCCTCTGCTGAGTGTATATCTATGGACAGGACTCTATGGCAGTGACACTTGCTCAGCCCATGGGGATTGCTGCATGAAGAGCTTTTCCTTAACTTCTCTCTATAGGCTCATAATTTTGTTGTAGAAGAAAGTGACCTTATAAAGTTCTGTCTTTTATAATGCTGGATTCTAGAGGTGGGGTGTGTTTTGAATCCCTGGCTTAAATAGCCCATGGCAGATTTTGTCTTGTGTGTCTATGAAAAAGCTAAGTATTGATTCCTGCAGTCTTCCAGGCCAGGAAGTCCACCTTGGGCACCTTTCCAAGGGTCTTGTGGCCCTTGAGGTTTTCTGCCCTTCCTTGTGGTTGGCATAGAAACAGCATCTCCACTCTGCTGTGGCTGAGTTTCTGGTTGTAACTATTCAAGGGTGGATTCAACATTGACTATGCCTCAAATTCATTGCATTATTTATAGACTGTCTTTCAGTCTCAATGAGACTATAAACTGGTTTCCCTTCTGAGAGTGATTTAACTGATTATCACTATTTTGATTTTTTTTGCTGATGTCTAATCTTGTATTTGTGATGTTTTCACTTGTAATAAGATGATACCAAAATGCTTAAAATGCACAAAATTTGTGGCTGTTGTCACCAGTGATGTTATTTTGCTATAGGATGAATGGCTACATTTTTTTTTCAAGCAATTAGTTTAACTCAATCAAATCCTCAACTTCAAATGTGCTACTAACATGTCACTCATCTTGTTCCAGAGTGGAAAGTAATTTGTGGTTAAAGTCACATTCAAGGTCCATTAACTTAGAGTTCCCAGTAGTCAGGCAAGCTGTGCCAAATGCCAGCACTACAGCCTCTCTAAGAAAAGGAAGTGTTCAAGAACAGTAATCAAATGAAGAGCACTTCCTCCAAGTTAGTAATGATAACATTATTACTTAATATTGTATATATCTCCTTTTATTTTATAGTGTGCTTAATTTTAGCATGAAAGGGTAGTACAATATAAATTACAAGTGTTAAATAGGGATAAAATTGAGATGTTATCAATAATTCAACATAGTTTGAGCACTATGTTAGGCTATAGAATTATGACTGTAAGTATCTTGACTAGGGATGCTGTAATAACCGATCATGAATGGTTCACGTAAACATCAGAGACTTATTTTCAACCTGGGATTGGAAGTCCAAGGTTAATGTACTTGCATGGTAGGTTAGTAGTGACAGGTTTGTGGCTTACAAATGCAGCCTCCTGACTGCTTTCACATAATGGAAAGAGTGAGCTCTAATGTCCCAATTTACTTATTTATTTATAAAGGTACTAATCCCACTAAGGTCTCATATCCTTCTGTCACCTGAATTACTTCCAAATGGCCTCAGCTTGAAATATGTCACTTTGGAGGCCAGGGCTTTAACTCGTAGATTTTGGAACGATACTATTCAATCTACAGCACCTAGTGAAAAATCATGGTAACAGATTGGCCTAAAGTGTGCTAGGTAGAGCACACAAGAAAGGTAAAGCACCAGGTCCCTGAACAAACAATTTGATGACATGTACAGGAATCCAAAAGTACAGCAGGGTCACAGGATGTAGTCAATCATTTTGATTGTATGAATGTGAAATGTATCCCATAACCTTGTGTATTTGTGATGAAATGATACTTAATCCCCAGCTAGTGGAGAGTTTTGGAAGTAGATCATTGCTGAAGGGGGTTTGCCATTGGTGGGTGGACCTGGAGGTTTATATTAGCCCAGCCCTACTGGGTGATTACAAGGTTGCTCATTCTTGGTGCTACCTCCCAGCTGATGTGACAAGATGTGATGCCAACCTCTACTTTGCCATGCTTTCTCTGCAATGAAACTTCCCCTCAAAACTGTAAGCTGAAATAAACTCTCTCCTCCCATTAACTGTGGTTGGGTGTTTTGTTCCATCAATGAGAAGGTAACAGAACAGTGGTTTAGAAAGTGGACATCATGAGGTGCTGGAACACATAATGTGCACATTATAAAGATGGATTCCTCTAGGAGTGATGATGACCTCAGCCGCACCTCAAGGTCATGGAATAAAGGGAATGGAATATACTAGCAGTGGGATCAAGAAAGGAGCTCCACTCTGGACCTGGCCTTCTTGAGGATTGTATGAAGTCTATTGTGAAGATGTCAAGGGACCTGCAGCAGGTGTAGTAGTCAAGGTGATGCTATCTGCTGTTCTCAAAAGAGCATGTTTGGATATTTCAAAGGAAAAACACTGCCTGCTAGAGAGCCATATTGTTTTCCATGCTCACATATATCCCAGGTTTGATACTCGCGCTTGGCAGGTGGTCTCCTATACCAAGTCACTGAGAAACATAACCCTTTCTTTCTTTTGTTTCCATCATCGTGAACATGTGCCTTGGTGACAGTTAGGAAAGAATGGGGCAGGACAGGTGAAGGACGTTTACAAGTTTTAGACACCTCAGGGTCTCACATATCATTGACTTAAATTTAGTTACATGGACACACCTAACTGCAAAAATAAATAAATAAATAAAACTTAAAAACCCGTGTTAGGTGTTATCTTAACCCCCGAGGTTGTGTGGCTGACACACATGAAGGACGCAGCATGTTCCTGGGTGTGCTGCTTGAAGGTTCAGCAGGAGGTCGAGTGCTGTTCAGCAGAGCTCTGAGTCTGAGAGTGAGGACCTTCACCGGTGAGGGTTGACTTTATTTCCTTCTCATTGAATTGACTTCGCATGACCCCTCAGCTCTGTGTGATTAAACTAAGCCTACTTGTTCACTATCCTTATTCGTTTTACATCTATTCTCAACAGGAAAACAAGAATCTTAGGCAACAATACAGTATTTCAAATTGAATGTGGTCTTCTCTCTTGTTATATTCAAGAGAATAAATTCTCAATTTAAAAGCCATGTTTTTTTTTTTCTTTTTAAATGTGGTGCCTAGGTGCCATGTTGGAGCCTTCCCTGCTACACCTCTGCACCTCCTTGCTGGGGTCTGGTCATATGTCCCTAGTTTAGGTTCCCTTAGTACTGAGAACGCAATAACCTAAATCAGCAGGAAAGAAAAAAGAATAAAAAATGCAAGTTTTTTCAATAGCCACAAGACCATGCCTGCAGGCAAAGGTGCTAGGGCTCAGAGAAGCCAAGCACAGCACCTGATGCAAGAGCCAGAAGAACTGAAGACTGGAGCCCCCAGGGACATTGGACAGTCCTGGTCCTCAACCTTCACTGAGTCATCTCTGGTGTCCCCTGTGGAAACATGCGAGTTATATTACCTGGCCCATTCTGCCAAACATCAGCTGCTGGTGCAGCAGTTGGATCTGGGGACAGAAAGAAGCTTATCCTGTCCAATTAAGGGTTTCAACAATGCAGACTGAGTGCAGCCCACTCAAGGTGCCTGCCCTGTGGACCAGCACCACAGAACCCTGCCCAGCACTGTTTCAGTGTGTGCATGTGGAGGAGGGGTGTATAGCACAGTCTCTAGACAGAAGACAGGTTCTGCCTGCCTGCCTGACAGCTGTAGCTGTTCCCTTCAGTTTAGTCAGAGATAGTGATCTTAACCTCCAGCAGGAAGAGAAAGCAAGCTAGTTTCCCATAATCTCAGGCTGTATTGGCAATTTCTTGACTGGAAAGAAGTAGTGCCAATACCACGAGTCATGCTCACAGCTGGAAAACATGCTATATGTATATGTATGTGTATATGTATATATGCTATAATATAATATATTCCCATATATATGTGATAAATATCATAACTTTCCTCCTCTTCCACCAGAGTTGCCAATATAAAATGAGGTGTTAGGAGTTCAGGAATTTGTTGAACTCCAAACCCTAGGTTTGTGTCTATTTCTAAACAAATACTTGGGTAAAATAATTCAGTTATTATATTTATTTAGGGAAGTACAAAACCAAGGGAAGGAAAATGGATACACCCAAGTGGCAGAGAGCCCATGTAGTGGGCCTAGAAATATTGTACAGAGCAAAAAGAAAAGAAAGTACAAAGAGCTCCTGCCATGTGGAAGAAGACAGGATGGAATAAAGAGCCCATGTGAGAAGTAGGGGTTATGGGCTGGAGAGATGGCTTACCAGTTAAGGCACTGAAAAGTCTAAGGACCCATGTTTGTGATCCCAGATCCCATGTAAGCCAGACACATAAGGTGGCACAAGTATCTGGAATTGAATTACAGTGGCTGGAGGCCCTGGCATGCCAATTCTCTTTCATAGAAGGTCCATCTGTTGGCCTTGCCTTAAAAAAGAAAAGAAGAAAGAATTAGGGCTTATTAGGTTCTCTCCTTAACTTAGGAAACTCACCAGAACTTGGAGATTCACTAGTGGTCAGTCAGACAAGAGAGTTGATGGCAGTTTTTGTCATAGTTTTGAATATAAAATTAAAATCTTCAAAATAAAATAGAGACAAGTCATATCTTTTGCTTATGAATCTGTAAAATTTTTAATGTGATCAAATAACAAAAAATTGTCTAAGAAATATCAAAAGCTGTGGACTGGAGCAATGACTCAGTGGTTAAAGGCACTTGCTTACAAAGCCTGTGGGTTCAGGTTACATTTGCCAGTAACCATATAAATCCAGATGTACCAAGTAGTAGATGCATCTGGCTTTGGTTTACAGGGGCAAGAGGGCTTTGGGTTCCCATATTCTCTCTCTCTCTCTTCATCCTTGTCTCTCTACTTGAAAATATATATCAAGCTTAAATTACAAAAGTGAATAAAGCAGTTCCAGGATGGTTTCTTGCTCTGACAACCATTCTAAATTTTTTAAATAAAGTAATATCTCAAGGACCAGCATATCATTCGAAACATAGTTAAATTATTTCAAAGATGAATAGTTGTGGTGAGTTCTTTTGATTTATATACCAGAAAGTAAGTTAGGCTATAAAAATTACACAACAAGCAGCGCTTGTCTGCCCTTTTATCGTGTGGGGTTTCTTCTGGAAGTACAAGTTAAATCCACCTAATGGTAACCTTATGCATTGTTGTGGGCTTCACTAAGAAATTTTTTAATTTTAAATTGTATTTTATATATTTATTTGAGAGAGAGAATAGGAGCACCAGGGCCTTCAGCCACTGCAAACAAACCAGTTGCATGCACCACCTAGTACAACTGGCTTATGTGGGTCCTGGGTAATCAAACCTAGGTCCTTTGGCTTAGCAGGCAAGTTTCTCAACCCTAAGCCATCTCTCCAGCCCCTGGCTCTGTTTTTTTTTAATTTTAATTTTTATTAACATTTTCCATGATTATAAAATATATCCCATGGTAATTCCCTCCCTCCCCACCCCCACACTTTCCCATTTGAAATTCCATTCTCCATCATATTACCTCCCCATTACAATCATTGTAATTACATATATACAATATCAACCTATTAAGTATCCTCCTCCCTTCCTTTCTCTACCCTTTATGTCTCCTTTTCACCTTACTGGCCTCTGCTACTAAGTATTTTCATTCTCATGCAGAAGCCCAATCATCTGTAGCTAGGATCCACATATGAGAGAGAACATGTGGCGCTTGGCTTTCTGGGCCTGGGTTACCTCACTTAGTATAATCCTTTCCAGGTCCATCCATTTTTCTGCAAATTTCATAACTTCATTTTTCTTTACTGCTGAGTAGAACTCCATTGTATAAATGTGCCACATCTTCATTATCCACTCATCTGTTGAGGGACATCTAGGCTGGTTCCATTTCCCAGCTATTATAAATTGAGCAGCAATAGACATGGTTGAGCATGTACTTCTAAGGAAATGAGATGAGTCCTTTGGATATATGCCTAGGAGTGCTATAGCTGGGTCCTATGGTAGATCAATCATTAGCTGTTTTAGGAACCTCCACACTGTTTTCCACAATGGCTGGACCAGATTGTATTCCCACCAGCAGTGTAGAAGGGTTCCTTTTTTTCTACATCCCCGCCAACATTTATGATCATTTGTTTTCATGATGGTGGCCAATCTGACAGGAGTGAGAAGGAATCTCAATGTAGTTTTAATCTGCATTTCCCTGATGACTAGTGAAAGAAAAATTTTTACTTATATGTAAAATTACTTTAATTTACTTCAATTAGAAAAATTACTTTAAAATTATTAATATTTATATTTACATCTCAATGAATTTCTGATTTCAGTTCTCTTCCTACAATAAGTATCACTCTCCCTTATATAATAAAATGCAAAGGAATCACCAGCTGAAGTTCTTGATGCTTAAAAGGGAAAGTAAAGGGAACCAGGTTTATTCATGCACACTTGCATATCTTTGAAATATAAATGGTGGAAAGTTGCATATTTATCTACAACACAAAACAGGTGCTCTTCTAGTATCAAGAAATAATCTCAACAATAACATATTGGAGGGAAGCAAATAGGCCTGTCATTTCAAACCTAAGCTTCTCTTAAAACTACTGGTACCCAGGACAAAAGCATTATAGCCAATTTAGACTGCTTAGAGACATTGTTTTTATTTTTTTTATGTGTGTGTAAGACAGAGAGAGAGAGAGAGAGAGAGAGAGAGAGAGAGGCAGACAAAGGCAGACAGGCACCAGGGCCTCTTATACCTGCAAACACACTCTAGCCGCAAGTAATATTTTGTGGATATAGTTTTATGTGTGCACTGGGGAATTGAAACCAGACTGGCAGACTTTGCAAGCAAGCACCTTTAACTGCTGAGCCATCTCTCCATCCCCCATTGGGATAGTATTCTCCTGTTTTCTGTGTTTGAGGAATCCAGAACTTTCCATGCATTTTCTAGAACTTACACTTTTACAATTTATTTTATTTATTTGAGAAAAAGAAATGAAGAGGCAGAGAGAGACGGGGGGGGGGGGGAGAGAAAGGGAGGGAGGGAGAGAGAAAGAATATGAGCCCTCTAGCCACTAAAAACAAACTTCATATGCATGTACCACCTTGTGCATTTGGCTTTATGTTGGTACTAGGGATTCAAACCTGGTTCCCTCAGCTTTGCAAGCAAGTGACTTAACTCTTAAGCCATCTCTCCAGCCCCTAAACTTTTTTTTCCTATAATGTGATTGCTGATTTTTTTTCCAGCTATTAAAAATATTTTTATTGGGGCTTCCAGTTAAGATGGTGGCATAGGTACCATGCCAAAGCAGCCTAGGGGGGAAAACGCCAAAACAAACAAACAAAAAAAACTAAGCAAAATGCACATTTTTACTAAAAAGTGAGGTGTATAGGAAATTGAAGCAGCAGTGGAGAAGTAGGAGAGATCCAGAGCATCCAGAGCCTGCATGGACCTGCAGAAACAGCTCGGGCAGGTCCACCAACTGCAGCTGCAGCAGTTGCTTGCCAGAAAGCCACTAGGCTCAGCTTGAGATGTAGGAAAAGCCAGGTGAGTCTCTGCAAACTTAAGAAATGTGAATGGAGAACGGCAGTGAACAATGGAGGAGCAGATCACAGGGTAGAAGAACACGTGGATCAGCAAGAGAAGTACAGCAGCATCAGCAGCCTCCCCTCCTCCACTGCCAGTGCCCAGCTCCAGTGAACAGAGCAGTGGTCCAGGGACCTGGCCACACCTACTTGAACCAACAATAGGACCCAAACAGGAGCAGAGGCAACTGGGATTACACCAGGGAAGGGTGTCACCTGGTCATATACTGACTTGGAACCCTCAACAGATGAGAAATATTAACCTCCTTGTTGTCAGGATTAAGGGTGTGGGTGGAGCACCACACACCCTAATGGACAGTTAGAGGATCTGGTTGTCATAATACCTACCCTTGAATAAATACTCTGAGCAGTTTTTCCTTGGAAGTGTACATTGTTTAGTTAAATTTTAGAATCTGCCTGTATTTTGTTCCACTCAGCCTACTTGAATACTCTCATAGCAGGCAAACCCAACACCTAGGGTCACTTTTGTAGATACTCTAAGAATCTTGACAGCCACACCTAACACCTTAAGCTCCTACCCTGAAGTTATATAACATCAGATTGTCTGATACATCTAATAATGCCCAGCTAACTAGAATATCCAATCATTAAATAATCCAGGATGCAAAAATATATATATTATAACACAAGAAACACCAAAAATCAAGACAATATAAATCTGCCAAAAAGTATTAATGCATCAGAAATGCCCTCTAGTGAGAACGAGTTAGAGGAAATGCCTGAGAAAGATTTCAAAAGAATGATTATCAATATGTTCAAAGAAGTCCAAGAAGAAATCAAAGGAATGAAAGAGGAAATCAAAGGAATCAAAGAAAACACAGGACACCAATTTAATTAAATAAAGAGGTCAATACTAGATATAAATAAGGAAATAGAAATAATAAAGAAAAAACAGTCAGAATTACTAGCAATAAGCAACACAGTTAATGAAATAAAAAAAGCTCTATAGAAAATCTCACCAGTAGACTGGATGAAGGAGAGGACAGAATATCTAAGCTAGAAGACCAGGTGGCAGATCTAATACAGTCCAACAAAGAGAAAGACAAACTAATAGAAAAGTGTGAGTGGGAATTTCAAGATACTTGCGACACTATGAAAAGATCAAACATAAAAATCTAGGGCATAGTAGAAGGAGAAGAATTTCACTCCAAAGGCATAGTAGGTGTCTTCAACAAAATCATAGAAGAAAACTTCTCCCAAATTGGGAAAGAGGTACCAATGCAGATACAGGAATCCTTTCAAACACCAGCCAGACAAAACGTGGAAAGAACTTCTCCTCGCCATATTATAATCAAACTATCAAACATACAAACCAAAGAAAAAAATATTGAAAGCAGTCAGAGAGAAAAATCAAGTTACCTACAAAGGCAAGGCTATCAGGATTACAGCAGATTACTCAACACAAACTTTAAAAACCAGGAAGGGCGTGGAGTGATGTATTCCAAGTTCTGAAAGATAACAAGTGTCAACCAAGGTTATTTTGTCCTGCAAAACTATCCATTCAAATAGACGGAGAAATAAGGACATTCCACAACAAAAGCAAGCTAAAGGAGTATTTAAAGACAAAACCAGCTCTACAGAAAGTACTTGAAAGAATCCTTCATACTAAAGAAAAAGAAAAGCACACATATAAGGAACTGGGAAAAAACAAACAATACTCAAATACTAGTTAACAAAAGAGAGCAAAGGTAAAACCAGAAGAACTACCAAAAAGGGCAAAAATACATACACACCTTTCAATATTATCTCTTAATATCATGGCCTCAATGACTCAGCCAAAAGGCATAAGTTTGCAGAATGGGTTAAAAAGCAGGATTCTTCAATTTTTTGCCTCCAAGAAATGCAACTTTCTACAAAGGATGGACACTATCTTAGGGTGAAAGGTTGGAAAACGGTGTTTCAAGCAAATGGACCTATAAAACAAGTAGGGGTTGATATCCTAATATCTGACAAGGTAGACTTCAGTCCAACATTATCTAAGAAACATGAGGAAAGGTCACTTTATATTGATTAAGAGCACACTCCAAAAGGAGGACATTACAATCCTAAACATATATGCACCAAACACAGGGGCCCCCAAATTCATCAAACAAATGCTATTAGAACAAAGGTCACAGATAACACCAAACACAGTGGTAGTGGGTGACTTCAACACCCCGTTCTCATCAATTGACAGGTCATCCCAAGAAAAAATAAACAGAGGGCTGGAGAGATGGCTTAGCGGTTAAGGGCTTGCCTGTGAAGCCTAAGGACCCAGGTTCGAGGCGCGGTTCCCCAGGTCCCACGTTAGCCAGATGCACAAGGGGGCGCATGCGTCTGGAGTTCGTTTGCAGAGGCTGGAAGCCCTGGCGTGCCCATTCTCTTTCTCCCTCTATCTGTCTTTCTCTCTGTGTCTGTCGCTCTCAAATAAATAAATTTAAAAAATTAAAATAAAAATAAACAGAGAGGCATCTGGACTAAATGAGGTCATAGAAGGAATGGACCTAACAGATATATACAGGACATTTCATCCAAATGCTGCAGAATATACATTCTTTTCAGCAGCACATGGAACATTCTGTAAAATAAAATAGACCATATATTAGGACACAAAGCAAATCTGAACAAATACAGGAAAACTGAAATAATTCCTTGCATTCTATCTGACCACAATTGAATCAAACTATAAATCAATAGCAAGAAAGGCTATTGAGCATACACAAAATCATGGAAATTAAAGAACACACTACTAAATGATGAATGGGTTAATGAAGAAATCAATAAGGGAATCAAAAAATGTATAGTCAAACGATAATCAGAAAACAAGATACAAAATCTCTGGGACACAATGAAGGCAGACCTAATAGGAAAATTTATAGCTTTAAGGGTCTATATTAAGAAATTATAAAGGTTGCAAGTAAATGACCTAATGCTTCACCTTAAGGCCTTGGAAAAAGAAGAAAAAGGCAAACCAAAAATCAGATGATTGGAAGAAATAATAAAGATTAGGGCAGAAATTAATGAAATAGAAACAATAACAATAAAAAAAATCAAAAAATTAATGAAACAAAGACTTGGTTCTTTGAAAGGATAAACAAGATTGATAAACACTTAACAAATCTGAACAAAAGAAAGAGAGAAGAGACACAAATTAATAAAATTAGCAATGAAAAAGGTAACATCACAACAGATGACAGAGCAATTCAAAAAATCATAGGGGCATACTATAAAAGCATATATTCCACAAAGTATGAGAATATGAAATAAATTGATGAGTTCCTTGATTTATATGACCTACCTAAATTAAATCAAGATGAGATTAATGACTTAAATAGACCTATAACAACCATGGAGATCTAAGCAGTTATCAAAACTGTCCCACCTAAAAAATATCCAGGCCCTAGATGAATTTTTACCATACCTTCAGGAAAGAACTAACACCATTGCTTCTTAAGCTTTTTCATTAAATGGAAAAAAGAAGGAATCATACCAAATTCCTTCTATGAAGCCATCATCACCCTGATACCAAAACCAGGCAAAGATAGAACAAAAAAGAGAAAATTATAGACCAATATTCCTCATGAACATAAATGCAATAACTGTCAACAAAATATTGGCAAACAGAATACAAGAATATATCAAAAAGATCATTCACCCTGACCAAATAGGCTTTATCCCAGAGATGCAGGGATGTTTCAACATATGCAAATCTATAAATGTAATACATTATATAAATGAACTGAAGGACAAAAATCACATGATCATCTCATTAGATGCAGAGAAAGCGTTTGACTAAATCCAACATCCCTTCATGATAAAAGTCCTACAGTGACGGTAATAGAAGGAACATATGTCAATATAATAAAGGCTATTTATGACAAATCTACAGCCAACATATTACTAAATGGGGACAAACTGTAAGCTTTTCAACTAAAATCAGGAACAAGACAAGGGTTTACACTGTCCCCAGTTTTATTTAATATCGTACTGGAAGTGTTAGCCATAGCAATAAGGCAAGAGACCCACATAAAAGGGATACAAATTGGAAAGGAAGAAAACAAGTTATCATTATATGCAGAAGACATGATTCTATATATAAAGGACCCTAAAGACTCTACCAGCAAACTGTTAGAGCTGATAAACACCTACAGCCATGTAGCAGGATAATAAATAAATAAACAGAAATCAGTAGCATTCCCATATGCTAACAACAAATACTCAGAGGATGAAATCAGAGATTCACTCCCATTCACAATTGCATCAAAGAAAATAAAGTACCTTGTAATAAACCTAACCAAGGAAGTAAAGGACCTCTTCAATGAAATCTACAAAACACTTGAGGGAGAAATTGCAGAAGACACTAGAAAATGGAAAAACTTTCCCTTGTTCCTGGATCAGAAGAATCCATATTGTGAAAATGGAAATCTTACAAAAAGCAATCTACACATTTAATGCAATCCTCATCAAAATTCCAAAGGCATTCTTCATGGAAATAGAAAAAACAATCCAAAAATTCATTTGGAATCACAAAAATCCTCGAATATCTCAAATACTGAGCAAGAAAGTAAGGCAGAAGGTGTCACCATACCTGATTTTAACCTATACTACAGAGCCATAGTAACAAAAACAGAATGCTACTGGCACAAAAGCAGACATGTAGATCAATGGAACATAATAGGGGACCCAGATATAAGTCCAGGTAGCTATAGCCACCTGATACTCGACAAAAATGCCAAAAATACTCACTGGAGGAAAGACAGCCTCTTCAGCAAATGGTGCTGGGAAAACTGGATATGTGTCTGTAGAAGGATGAAAAAAGATTGTTCTCTCTCCATGCATAAGAATTAAATCCAAATGGACTAAAGACCTTAACATCAGACCTGAAACTCTGAAATTGCTAGAGGAAAATGTAGGGGAAACCCTTGAACATATTGGTCATGCCAAAGACTTTCTGAATATACCTCCAATAGCTCAGGCAATAAAACCACATATTAACCACTGGGACCTCATGAAATTACAAAGATTTTGTACTGCAAAGGACACTGTGAATAAAGCAAAGAAGCAATGTACAGAATGGGACACAATCTTTGCCAGCTATGTATTTGATAGAGGATTAATATCTAGGATATGCAAAGAACTCAACAAGTTAAATAATAAGTCAAACAAACCAATTAAAAATGGGCTATGGAGCTAAATAGAGAGTTCTCAAAAGAAGAAATACAGATGGAATATAAGCATCTAAAAAAATGTTCTACATCTCTACTCATCAGGGAAATGCAGATTAAAACTACATTGAGATTCCATCTCACTCCTGTCTGATTGGCTACCATTATGAAAACAAATGATCATAAATGCTGGCAGGGATGTGCAAGAAGAGGAACCCTCCTACACTGCTAGTGGGAATGCAATCTGGTCCAGCCATTGTGGAAATCATTGTGGAGGTTCCTAAAACAGCTAAAAATTGATCTACCATATGACCCAGCTATAGTACTCCTAGGCATATATCCTTAGGACTCATCCCATTTCCTTAGAAGTTCATGCTCAAGCATGTTTATGGCTGCTCAATTCATAATAGCAGGGAAATGGTACCAGCCTAGATGTCCCTCAAGTGATGAGTGGATAATGAAGATGTGGCACATTTATACAATGGAGTTCTACTCAGCTGGTAAAGAAAAATGAAGTTCTGAAATTTTCAGGAAAATGGATGGATCTGGAAAGGATTATACTAAGTGAGGTAACCCAGGCCCAGAAAGCCAAGTGTCACATTTTCTCCGTCATATGTGGATCCTTGCTACAGATGATTGGGCTTCTGTGTGAGAAGGAAAAACCTCAGTAGCAGAGACCAGTAAGTTAAAAAGGAGATATAAAGGGAAGAGAAAGGAAGGGAGGAGGGTCCTTAATAGGTTGGTATTGTATATATGTAAGTAGAAGAATATATTAACGGGGGTGAAAAGACCCAAAGTGAGGTCAGGGGTACAGATTGAATGAAGGAAAGGTGGAGGGAGGGCTAATCAAAATTTAAGAGGATACAAATAAATCATATGGAATCCTCATGTTTTGGACAATGGAACACTCAGGAGCCATAGATCATTGTTAGAAAATTTTCAGTCCAGGAATGGGATACTTCCAGTGAGTTGTTGGCCAGGGAGGTCCCTGATGCCCAAAACATATAGGCCATTGCCAAGGCCCTTTATTTCCCACCAGGAATCTATGGTAAGACTCTGAAGACTTTACATACTTGGGGTGCAAGGCCAATGAGAAATCCTGCTGGAACTGAGCTGATAACCTCCTCCATGTAGACCAGCTGACAGAAAGCTGGAAGATACCATTCTACATGTAGTTCAACGGGAGAAAAAGAAACCACCCATGAAGATACTCAACAGTGGACACTGAAAGCTTTATAATTGGCCAACCAGGCCAAATGAGCCAAAGGGTGCCATAGTGGCCCGTCTGTCATGGTGGAAACCAACTGCCCTCTAATTGGACTGGAGGCCTGCTCCATGGGGGGAGGGAATACATCCCTGATACTGAAAACTTAAAACAGGGGTAGTCATGAGCCCTAGGGGTGTAACATCTGCTGATGTGTGGAAAAATGTATATACTATGCTTATCAAACTGCCCAGTAAGCACTTCTCTTAATATTTATACCCTTATATTAATGCTACTCTCACTTTGGGTAGAGAATCTTCTCTTTTCAGATGGCAGTTACCTTGGGATAACTCAGAAGTTATCATAGTGCTGGAAAGAAGTGACCAGAGTACTGAATAACATCTTGGTCACACCTTCTAAGGCTCAGAGTCTAATGTGGAAGTGGTGGCAGAAAGAATGTAAGAGCCAAAGGAAGGATAGGACTCCTTACAACATGCTCCTCCAGACACAAAGTGGCTTGGATATCCATGACCTCACCGTGCCTGACACTACCTACACAAGACCATCATAAGAGGAGGAAAAGATCATGATATCAAAGTAAAAGAGAAACTGATTGAGATGGGGAGGGGATATGATGGAGAATGGAATTTCAAAGGGGAAAGTGGGAGGAGGAGGGAGGGAGGGCATTACCATGGGATGTTTTTTATATTCATGGAAAATGTCTATAAAAATTGAGGAAAAATATTTTTACTGGGCTGGAGTAATGGATTAACAGTTAAGGCACTTTGCCTACAAAAGCCAAAGAACCCAGGTTTGAGTCCCCAGTCCCCATGCAAGTCAGTTGCATAAAGTGGTGCATGCATCTGGAGCTGATTTGTACTGGCTAGAGGCCAGTTTTATTTATTTATTTTTATTTATTTATAAGCAGATAATTAGAGAGAATGGTTGGGCATGCCAGAGCCTCTGCACATTACAAAAGAACTTCAGATTCATGTGCCATTTTGTGCATATGGTTCTACATGGTTACTGCGGAAATAAACCTGGGTCTTTAAACGTTATAGGCAAACACCTTAAGCACCTTATCTGCAGACCCATCTCTCTAGCCCTTTATAAGTATTTAAAAATTTTTATTTTTTAATTGAGAGCAAACTATGTATGAATATATCATATGTTGGTACCGTCTTTTCCCTCCTCCATTCTGGCATTCTGCTGAAGACCCACCTCAGTGTGGTTGAGTGTGAGAGCAGCAGTCAGTTACTGGGGAGATAATGCTTCTGCATATGATATCCCAACCTTTGGCTTTTATAATCTTTCTGTTCCCTTTTCCATAAAAATCCCTGAGCGTGGGTGGGTGTGTTGTAAGTCAGCATCAGTGATAAGCTGTCATAAGCCTCTGGATTTCTGCTTTGTTATATGATGAACATCCTCAGCATCTGTGTCCTTCACCCAGGTGATGCTTGTCAAGCACACCATGAAAGCAGAATTATTGCTCATCTTCCCAGTTCCTATGTGGTTTCACCTGGGCTTGACTGTGGGGGTTGTTTATCTTTTTGCCTCTCATTACCTTCTGAAATAGGCAAACATATTCTTTAATGGAGAATTATGTCAGTGTAGATTAAGTGAGATTAGAATTACTAATTTAGGGAGATTGTGATGGATGTGTCCCCTCTTTTACTCAAAGACTGTCAAGGGCTTGTCGGAGAGCATAATTTTTTAAATTTTTTTGTTTATTTTTATTTATTTATTTGAGAGTGACAGAGAGAAAGAGAGAGAGAGAGAGAGAGAAAGAGGGGAGAGAGAGAGAGTGAGAGAATGGGCGCGCCAGGGCTTCCAGCCACTGCAAACGAACTCCAGACACATGTGCCCCCTTGTGCATCTGGCTAACGTGGGTCCTGGGGAATTGAGCCCGGATCCAGGGTCCTTAGGCTTCACAGGCAAGCGCTTAACTGCTAAGCCATCTCTCCAGCCCAAAACTTTTTTTTTTTTCCAAGGTAGGGTCTCACTCTGGCCCAGGCTGACCTGGAATTAACTGTGTAGTCACAGGTTGGTCTCGAACTCATGATAATCCTCCTTCCTCTGCCTCCCAAGTGCTGGGATTAAAGGCATGCACCACCATGCCAGGCTCGGAGAGCATAATATTGTCTCCATTAGATTTTGACCTGGATCCCAGTTCCAGCTGTTTATTTCTTCCCACTGAGCAGATCTCTTAGCCAATCAGAAAGCCATGGGTTATCTACTAGGACTGTGTTCCACCATTACACTAACTGCTCAAGTATGAAATATGATCTAGCTTCTCCTCTTCCCACATTCTAGAGCAGTGATGATAAATTTCAGAGCCTGCCTGGCAGAATTGGATTATATTGTGCACAGTACACATGTTCATCTACAAAACTCTACACCCAGGCTGTATGCATGCATATAGAATGAATTGCTGAGATGTCAAAATTCCAGGTTCTCAGAACTGATATTTTTTAGCCAATAAATAACTTAAGATGTTCTGAAAGGGGGTCTGGAGATATGGCTTAGCGGTTAAGCACTTGCCTGTGAAGCCTAAGGACCCCGCCCGGTTGGAGGCTCGGTTCCCCAGGTCCCACGTTAGCCAGATGCACAGGGGGCGCACGCGTCTGGAGTTCGTTTGCAGAGGCTGGAAGCCCTGGCGCGCCCATTCTCTCTGTATCTGTCGCTCTCAAATAAAAATAAATAAAAATTTTAAAAAAAGATGTTCTGAAAGGAGTGTTATTTTTGTGGTTTCTCTCATCCCTGAAGTTCTAGTTTCAAGCATGCTAGCTCTGTGCCATTGCAGCCTGGAAGACAGGGCTTTACAGCCCTTTGCCTCTTCCTGCAGACAGCCACCTTGGTCTTGGACAGGGGGGTCACTGCCAGACTGGGGCAGCACCTCTACCATATCCCAAACCACGAAGCAATGGCTGCAAGGGAAATAGACGAAGGTGAAGACAAGCCCACAGTGAGGCAGAGAAGCACCGCAGCACGGCCGGGGTGGAGGGATCTGGGCAGCAAGGAACACAGGACAGCAGGCTACCTGGTGGTGCTGGAGGGGGATCAGGCCTTTCAAAGAATTCTGTGAGGACACTGCTTTTCAAAGCTCAGGAAAATGAAATTTACCATTCTGGGTGCCAGAAACACACAAATACATACATACATACACACGTACATACACACACACACACACACACACACACACACACACACATATATATATAGTGAAGGCTTTTGATACTCTTCTCAAAAATAGAATGAAGGAAAAGAATGTAAAAAGTTCAGGGATTTCAGTGTCTGCTATATGTTAAGCTGCAGCCCATGTTGTAAGTCTAAATGTATCAAAGAAAATAATTTGTCTTTAAAGAAAGAATAAGTGTATAATTAACAAAAGCCATATGTATAAAGTGGTGCATGTGTCTGGAGTTCGTTTGCCCTGGCAAGCCCATTCTCATTCTCTTTCCTTGAAAATAAATAAAAATATTTTTTGAAAACTAAAATTATGCTTTGGAAAGTTAGCATTATACATATTAATCCAAGTTACTCTGACTGAAGGTAATTCATGGTATAAGTACATGCTGTGATAAAATTTATATAAAATAATTGAGCAAATGTCTGCAGCTATGCTATTTGTTGGAAGGATCACAGTGCCCTCTCCAGTGTCAGTATAAGGAAGACACTTCAGAAGAAAAACATCAGCAACTATCCAAAATGTTCTTTTTCTTCTTGAAAATAATGAAAATACCTACATAAGATCACATTTTAAGCATCACTGTAATCATACACACACCTATATATGTAAATTTATGCCATGTAAAATAAAATACATATATGTGAATATCTATAGACAAATACTTAGAAAATGGAGACATATTTAACATTATTTTATACTATGAATGTTCTTCTGTCTGAAATTTCATCATATACATGCATTAATCTATTAGCAAGAAAAAAATTAATAAAAGTTTAATTACCTATTTAAAAATGTCATGCATCCACATTTTAAGCATCTCTAGAAATCTCAAAACTTCACATAAGTTATTTAATCTTTGTGTCTTCCTGATCATTTTAACTAGCAAACACCTTCTATTTTTTTTATTATTTATTTTTATTTATTTATTTAATTTAATTTATTAGTTTTCATTTCAGTGAATACAGGCAGTTTGGTACCATTATTTAGGCTCATCTGTGATCTACCACCTCCCATTAGACCCTCCTTGTTAATGAAAATGGGTCGTGCATTGTGGAGTTAGCCCCCAGTTATTAGTATGATAAATGTCTCTGCAAATCATGACCCAACATGTAACTCTGACATTCTTTCCGCCCCCTCTTCCGCAAGATTTCCCTGAGTCATGTTGGGTTCATTTTTGGTCTGCTTCAATGCTGAGGTGTTGGGGGCCTCTGAGGCTTTGGCTCTCTGATTTGGTAGGAGTTGATTTTTCTCTGCGTTGATCTCCTTCCCCTTTGTGCTGGTATCCGGGTTCACAGGAAAACATCACCCTTGCTTATTTCACCAGTTGTCCTTAGTTTCAGTTGGGCCCCTTTTGAGGTATGTTGGGGCAGCTCTCTTCTTAGGATCTGCATCTATTTGGAAAAGAGAAGCAGATTCTCCAACGGAGAGAAAGTTAGCACCCGGAAAATTGAGATAACACTTACTTTTTTGATAGACAGTTTGATAGGTGTAGGCCCTCTTATACCCCGTGATTGATGGTAGCTTGATATTGTAGAGTGGGCTTGTGTTTGGGTATGGTTCTGACTTGTTTCCCAGCTCCAGCTAAGGGTCTAGTACCACTGAGTGGATCAGTTAGCCAAATCAAGAGCAAATGATTCCTCACCATGGCTGTGTACCACTATTGCACTTGTGTGGGCATCACATCCGGTTTTTTGTTGCTAATTAGGTTAAACAATGTGTTGCTTGGACAGATCTTGGTCATTTCCCCCAGTCGCCTATGTAGCGCCTTCTGGCACTAGACACGCTGACTGTCTGGGGACTGACTCTCTCCGGCTTCCAGCCATGTCATTCCATTTTATGCGTCAGCTGTGTATGGAGTCTTCAGCAATAGGGTCTTATCACTGGCCTTTGGTGGGTCATCAATACTCTGACAGAAGTCTGTCATTGTTTTGGGAAACCTTGTAGATTTCTCTGATCAAAAGCTCATTGTGGATGGTAGGCCCAAGCTGGAAATGGGGGTTACAGGTCAGTGTCCACTAAGAAATTGAGGAAAAAGATAACTAATATACAAGAGTTAGAGAGGAGAGAGATAGAGGGGAGAGGGGGAGAGGGAGGGAGGGAAGATGTAGGAGATTTAGGTCAGTCTTGATCCTACCCTCTCCAGTGTCTTGTGGTTCAGGTGTTACCTGTAAGGGTCTAGTGAAGGTTCAGCCATTTGGTCTGTCTTTTAGGAAGTAGAATTTTATGGTACCATTGCCGTTTGGGTCCGGATTACTGTTTTCCACCCTTCTATTCCCTCCTCGCCCTCCCATCCATCTTATTGTCTAGTCCATGAGGTGCTTGCTGGGTATGTAAGGCATCTTGGGCAGATTCAGTTTAGGTGTTGCAGATGAGTGAGACTATGTGTCGATTTTTTTTCTGTGATTGGGTAAGTTCGCTGAGAATGATCTGTTCCAGGTTCAACCATTTTTCCTCAAATTTCTTTATGTCGTTTTTTCTTACTGCTGTATAGAATTCCATTGTGTAGATATACCACATCTTTGTTATCCATTCTTCTAATGATGGACATCTGGGTTGATTCCAGCTTTTAGCTATTACAAATTGAGCTGCTACAAACATGGTTGAGCAAATCTCTCTGGCTTTTGGTTTGAAGGTTTTAGGGTACATGCCCAGTAATGGTATAACTGGGTCTGTTGGTATTTCTTAAGAGAAGGAAAGAGTATCGGGCTCCAGGTGACATGGCAGGGGTGAGAGTCTTAGAAAAAGGAAAGCCCTCTCCAAGACACAGGATGGGGTCTTTTATGGGAATGGGACTGGACTGATAAATTCAGTCCTGATGCCATGTGTCTGGGGTCCAGTTTTCTGGAAAGTGCAATCTTCCCAGGAATCTCACTCTCCAGGAAGGGTGTAACTTCTCGGAATACAGTAATTATATCTCCAAGGAAAGTAGAACTCCTTTAGGGAAGAAGAGATAAGGGACATCTAGACCCTTCTGACATTTCCGATCTCCAGCAAAGAGAAGACTGTAAAGAGGGGACACCCTACCTCCATAGGATCATAGACATTCCTTGCTTCTGCTTTTGTGAGGTGGGGGACTGTCTCTAGCCTGCCTCACTATTGTGTGAGAAATCTTCTCTTCCCCAACAGTAAACCCTAGCTGGACTCTGCCTCGTGACCAGGTGCTCATCTCAGAGCCAATCACTATAAGGACCTACTATGATAATTGACTTAAGTCAATCAGGACCCCTGTGTCTCTGCCCAGACTGAAGAAAAAATGCAAATGAAGAGCGTAAGCAGCTGTTTAAATGTAACTGCAGGAAGAACCTTACAGGAAGAATACTAAATTCAGAGAAATGCAAATTAAAACAACTATGAGATTCCACCTTACCCCAATAAGGATGGCCAACATCAAAAGGTCAAATGAAAATAAATGCTGGCGAGGATGTGGAGAAGCAGGGACACTCATTCACTGTTGGTGGGAATGCAGGATGGTACAACCACTTTGGAAAGCAATATGGAGACTCCTGAAAAAGCTGACTATAGAAACACCTTCTATTTTTATAAATAATTCAGCTCTTTACAGTTTAGCCGTGAAAAAAAGTAGTTCATAAAAGCTCAGAAACAACCAATTTAATCATCAGCGAGTAAACTCTGGTGCATATGTGTATATGCTATTTTTACAAATATTATTTATTTATTTCTGTATGAGAGAGAGAATGGGCACTCCAGGGCTTCTTGCCACTACACTCCAGATGCATGTCACTTTATGTGAATACTGGGGAATCAAACTCAGGTTGTCAGACTTTTTTAAGAAAGTACTTCTAATCACTGAGCCATTTCTACAGCCCTGTATATGCTATTATTTTCATCAGTTAAATAATAGCATTAGCTTGTGAGAAACTAATATTCACATGACCAAATACTGATAATTATGAAAGTCTATATGATGTAAGGGAAATTCTATGACTTTTTTCATCTCCTTCAAACAAAGGTATATATCATGCATGTATCATTCCAAAAGTTATGTGGATATTTATTGAGTAATTGAATAAGAAACTTCTTTTCTATTTTTTGAAATATTTTATATATTTATTTGAGAGAGACAGAAAAAGGCAGAGAGGGAGGAATTGAATGGGCATGCCAGGGCCTCAGGCCACTGCAAACAAAATCCAGACACATGTGCCACTGGCTTATATGAGTACTGGAGAATCAAACTTAGTTTCTTAGGTTTTACAGGAAAACATCTTAACCAATAAGCTATCATTCCAGCCCAGGCAGTTCCTTAAATTTAGTGTTGAAGCATTTAAGCCAAGCACCTTTCTATGCACAGGGAATAAGGACTTGACTAACCTTATTAAGTTAATATTCTAGTGAAAGAACTTCTGTTTAAGAACATGAACTATTTTGTACTTATTTATATTTTTATTAGTTTTCTATTCAGCAAATACAGGCAGTTTGGTACCATTATTAGGCTCATCCATGACCTACCTCCTTCCCATTGGCCCCTCCTTGTTGAGGTATATGGGTTGTGCATTGTGGACTTAGCCCACAGTTATGGGTAAGATAAATGCCTCTGCATATCATGACCCAACATGTGGCTGTGACATTCTTTCTGCCCCCTCTTCCACAAAGTTTTCCTGAGCCATGTTGGGTTCATTTTTGGTCTGCTTCAGTGATGAGGTGTTGGGGGCCTCTGAGGCTCTGGCTCTCTGATTTGATAGAAGTTGATTTTTGTCTGTGTTGGTCTCCTTCCCCCTTGTGCTGGTATCAGGTTCATCAGGAAAACAGCACCCTTGCTTGTTTCACCAATTTTCCTTAGTTTCAGCCAGGGCCCTTTTGAGGTATGATGGTGTGGCTGTCTCCTTAGAATCTGCATCTATCTGAAAAACAGAAGCAGATTCTCCAATGGAGAGTAAGTTAGCTCCAATACAAATGAGATAACCCTTACATTTTTATATAGAGAATTTAATAGGTGTAGGCCCTCTTGTAGCCCATGATTGATGCTATCTTGATATTGGAGAGTGGGCTTATGTTTGGATATGGTTCTGACTGGTTTCCCAGCTCCAGCTATGGGTCCCATAACCACTGAGGGGATCCGTTAACCAAATCAAGAGCAGTTGGTTCCCCACCATGGCTGTGTGCCAGTATTGCACTTGTGTGGGCATCACAACAGGTTATTTGTTGCTAAGCAGGTTAGACCATGAGTTTCTTGGACAGATATTGGTCATTTCCCCCAGTCACACATGTAGCACCTTCTGGCGCTAGACACGCTGACTGTCTTGGGACTGACTCTCTCCTGGCTTCCAGCCATGCCGTTCCATTTTACTTGTCAGATGCATATGGTATCTTCAGCAATAGGGTCTTACCACTAACCTTTGGTGAGTCATCAAGTACTCTGACAGAAATCTGTCTGTTTTTTAGGAAACCTTGTAGGTTTCTCTGATCAAAAGCTCATTGTTGATGGTAGCCCCATGCTGGTACTGAGAGTTACAGGTCAGTGCCTACTAAGAAAATGAGGGAAAAGATAACTAATATATAAGAGTTAGAGAGGAGAGAAAGGGGAGGAGAAAGAGGGAGAGGGTAAGGGAGAGGGAAAGGGAGGGAGGGGAGATGTAGAAGATTTAGGTTAGACTTGATCCTACTCTCTCCAGTGCCTTGTGGTTAATGTGTTTCCTGTAAGGGTCTGGTGAAGGTTCAGCCATTTGGTCTGCCTTTTAGGAAGTATAATTTTATGGTACCATTGCCATTTGGGTCTAGATTAGTGTTTCCCACCCCTTGAATGTCCTCCCCTCCCTCCCCATCTATCCTAGTGTCTAGTCCATGAGATGCTTGCTGGGTATGTAAGGTATCTTGGGTAGAGTCAGGTTAGGTTCTGTAGATGAGTGAGAGGTTATAAGCATGTTTGAAAACAAGAACACAGAATCAGAATTAACAGGTTATTTCATGGAGAGGAAGGGAGCACTGAGAAGGTCATATCTGAGCAAAGGCCAGAATCAGGGGACACAGGGAACCAGGAGTGTCTGGGTGAGAACACCTTCCTGCCAGAAAGACCAACCAGTGTGCAGACTTTGAAAGGGAACTATTGTAGGATTCAAGAATCTTCCAGAGTCCCATATACCTGGAGTGGATAGACCAAAAGGGAGAGTGGTAGGAGGTAAGATCACATGGAAAATAAGGCAGCTGTGAGAATGTCTCAGTGGTACAGCCATGAGCTTTGGATTTCCTCGGCTCTGCCTCCCATTCTCATAGGAGTCCAGGGATCACAGATGCATGCACCACTTTTAGGGTTTTATATGGGTGTTTGGAGGGTCAAGTTCATGTTAGTACAGTGTACATGCAAGTGTCTTTAAACACTGAGACATCTCCCTAGCCCTTTTAGGATTTTAAAATATTCTACTTATATATTTGTTTATTTATTGCAGATGAACTTCAGATGCATGTGCCATCTTTTGCATTTGGCTTTGTTCTGGTGTTGGGAATTAGGCCCTAGGTATTAGGATTTCCCAGAAAGTGTCTTACCTGCTGAGCCATCTCTCCATCCCCCAATTTGTTTTTTTTTTTCTTTTTTCTTTTTCTTTTTCTTTTTTTTTTTTTTTTGCTTACTTTATGTTTTGATTTTTTGTTGTTTTCTGTGTGTTGGGTTTATTTTTTTTTTCTCTTTCTCTTTGGCATACATGTGTATAATGTGTGTGTATGTGCTCATGTGTGAATGCAGGGTGCATATGCTATTGTGCATGTCAAAGGATAACTTCAGATGTCAATACTCACCATGTACATTGCGTGAGACAGAGTTGCTTGCTCAATACTATGTTCACAAGAGCTGGCCCACGAACATCCAGGGGATTAACTTATCTCTACTTCTCTTCTTGCTCCCTTCTCAATATAGGAACACACTGGAATTACAGACACTGGCGCTGTAGCCTGTGACTATCACATGCTGCTGGGGCCCTGAACTCATATACTCACATGTCGTAAGCACATTGTCTACTGAGCAGTTTCATCAAACTAGAATTTGGGTTTTATACTGAAAGAAGTCTGTTGTGAAACATGAGAGATGACACTGAGTGTCCTGAAAGTGACATGACCTGATTTAACTTTTAAAAGATTACTTTTTTTCAAGGTAGGGTCTTGCTGTAGCACAGACTGACCAAATATCACAAATATCATTCAATTTTTTTATAATGCACTGGCAGTGGGGACAAAGGAGTGTTAAAAAAATGGTATATACTGCACCAGATATTTAGCATAAATTGAGAGAAATGGCCAGTCTGTAATATCCTCTACAGCCTTAAGATAATTCTCAGGTATGTTAATATAAACCTGGAATGAAACCTTGAGTTTGTGAGCCAATGAGCCCTGTGAATGCAGCAGTGACCAATGAGAGATCTTTTCTCAAATGAGGTGGAAGGTGACAAATGACACCTAAAGTGGGTCCTCTGAGTGAAAAGAGAGGCTGAGCTGTTGCCCATCATGACACCAGTTTGCAGCCTGGATAACTGGAAGAGGGGACTTGCCAACAACCAATAGGCTGAAAACACCTGTGCATGCAGGTTTTGAGAAGCCTGTTGCTGTACAGTGAATCTGAAATGTGCCTCAGGGGTTCATGTTTTGAATGTTTTTACCTGACCAGGGGCACTGCTTTGGGGAGCTTGTGGAACCTCTATGAAGTGGAACTGGCTGACAGATGGGTTCCAGCCTCACTCTCTGCTTCCTGGTCTGTTGTGATGTGAGGAGCCTCTGCAGCACACAGACTTACCCCATGATGTACCAAGTCATTCTGAAAATGTGAGTAAAAATAAATCTTTCTTCCAATAAGTTGTTTCTGTTCAGTATTTTGTCACATTACATAAAACACCCACAAACTTGGCTTAGATATTTTAAGTTCACAATAGCTACAAGGATAATGATAGATGATGATAATAATGTGTATCAGACTGTTTGTTAGAGCAGGTGAAAATGATGGTGCCAGGCATAGTAGTAGTAAAGGAAGAGACTGGATCTCTACACACATGGAAAGATCTTCAAAGTTGATCTACTTGCAATCTGAAAGACAGGTATGTAGGCACAAGCACAAATGGGTAAGTAAATAGAGTGATAGAAATCAGTGTGAGGTCTCTTCCTGTGAAAAGGCAACCACTCCTTCTCCTGAAATCCCTCTCATCTCCTGAGACTTTGAATTATCACATGTGGCATCTGCCTCTTCATAGGCTCCTTCCCCTCAGCTAATATGTGTAATGATTGCTCACATTAATAAGCTAAACACTCGCATTTAGACTTAATCAGAGCAGATGAAAATGATACAGACTAGAGAAAAATATTATTATATTACACATTAGCCTTCCCTTTAACCAACATCTGAAGTAATTCAAGTTATAAAGAGAAATTATTTAGACTCATAGTTTGGGAGGTTTTAGTCCATGGTTGCTTTGGGCCTGCAGTAAAATGGAAGTAATCAATGGAGAAAGCACTAACTTCATGGTGAGGGAGAGAAGAGAGAGAGAGAGAGAGAGAGGGAAAGAGAAGAAGAAGAAGAAGGAGGAGGAGGAGGAGGAGGAGGAGAAATGGAAGAAGAAGAGTAAAAGGAGAGGAGAGGAAAGGGAAGGGAAGGGTAAAGAAAGAATCATTGAGAGAAAGGGAGAAACAGAGAAAGGAAACTAAAGCACCAGTATTCTCTTCAAGAGTATACTCCCAGTCTCCTCAATTCCTCCCCAACTAGGCCCCAGATCTTTCCATTTCATAAGTTGGTTTGCCTTAAAGGTACTAGCACTTCCCAATGGTAATAGTGTCATAGGATGTCAACAAATACTCCAAACAGGCCAAAATGTAGTCTACACTAATTCACAGCTGGCTAACCAGGTCTTAAATGAGCAGGCTTATTTTTATTTACTCTTCAAAGCCATTACTTAGATTCTAATTTAATTAATTTTTAAAGTATTTTTATCTATTTATGAGTACAGAGAAGGAGCAAGAGTGAGTATGGGAGTGCCAGGGCCTCTTGCATCTGCATATGAACTCCAGATAGATGCACCACTTTGTATATCTGGTTTTCTGTGGGCATCAGAGAATAAAGCCCTGGACCAGCAGGCTTTGCAAGCAAATGCCTTTAACCACAGAGCCATCTCCACATCTAGGTGGTTTCCTTGTTGTTGTTTTTGTTGTTGTTGAGGTATTGTCTCACTCTAGCCCAGGCTGTCCTGGAATCCATTATGTAATAAAGAAGCACTTTGACCATGGAGCCAGCTCTCTAGGCCAAATTCAGTACATAGTCTCAGGGTGGAGATCCTAGCTACCTCTGCCTCACAAGTAATGGGAATAAATGCATGAGTCAGCATCCCTGGCCCTAGGTTGTTTTCTTTAAGTTAGAACTTTATCATATTTGCATAGTAAAGTTTATGATTATAAATAGCATCTAGTGAAAGATCTATTATCTCAGACTTTTGCAGAAAAACTAAGTATATCCCACCAGAGATCATGCATGCATATGCAGGCATATAAGTATCATAGGCAAATGTGAAATCTGATCATTCTGTGCTTGCAATTTTGCACCTTGGGTTTCTTTCAGTTGATGAAACATATTGGATCTCTTTACTAAAGGTGCACTATGGGACTTCTTTGAATAATCAGAACTTTTAAAATAAGTTATATTGTTTGTAGAGGGAAAAGTTTTGTGTGTGTGTGTGTGTGTGTGTGTGTGTGGTGTATTTGCGGTAGGGTCTTATTATAGACCAGTTTGATCTGGATCTCATTCGATAGTCCCATAAGAAATAATTCTTGTTGCTCTAAAGTTATCATCAAATAGCAGTAGTTATAAGGGGCCTGCTAGCACTTTCCTGTGATACATATTGAAGACAAAGACAAACAAAACATATTTTGGAACAGAATTCATTTAGAATCATTTTTCTCTTCAGATAAATAAAGGTTTGAATACATGATCAAATGTGTTTTCCAAGTCTTTGGTCATTCTTTTTCCTAAGGCAGCTTCTTAAGAACTCAGTCATTGGAAATAGAAGTTAGAAAAAGAACAAGAAAAAAATGCTAAACACAATGCAAAAGAATAGCCTTTGGACTTTCCAGAGCACAACGGTGTGTTTCAACTCTTGTCTTGTCTTTAAGTTTATAATTATCTCTCTCTTCAGATTGTAAGCTCTTCAAGCATGTGGTAGACATGTAGGGTATGGTAGAAATGCAGCAGAGAGACAGAATACTGGGGGTGAAATGGTCCAAGTGGGGTCTGGGTATGGGATGGAGGAGAGGAGAGGTGGGAGGAGGGTTAAGTAAAGTTTAAGATGTTATGAATAAGCCATGTGGAAACCTATTTCTTCACTAGGTAATAACGCATATGAGAGACAGAGACAGAGAATGTTTGGGCAGAATTACCCTGTGGAAATGATATTATACCCCAAAGCCAGAGATCATTACTAAAATATCTCAGTGCTGGGGTAGGGGAGGGGAAAAAAGGTGTGGTAGGAAGGAGGTGGTTGTTGAGCAGCTTTCAGCCAATACTAGGTATTCAACCAATGACTGGACAACCACCCTGGTCAGTTCCATTGAGCCCTTCTCCACTCTGCACCCTCCCCTATGGAATCATGGACTGCTCTGGCCTCCCCTGCACTATATGCAGATGGAATGGCCCATGACATCACAATGCTGCAGTTTAACAGAGAGTCACTAGGGAAATTGTGAACTTCTTGTGTGGGAGGCACTAGTGGTGAGGAAGGAGCAGTGTAGTTCATTTTCCTGTGCCTGTATCCAGCAGGATGGCAGAGGAGGCAACCTTGTTAATCTGCTTGTGGGTGAGACCTCTCAGCAGCAGGTAGGGGGATCAGAAAGGGCTGAGGGGCTGCAGGAGGTCCCTGGTCATCACTGAGATGACACCTAGCTACTGGCCCTGCCAAGACCCACAGCCAGCTCCAGGGTGCTGCCCACAAGCATCAGCAACTCCCCATGCTGATTTTCTAATCACAGTGTGTTGTGCTGACAGACATTGCCCTCACTGTTCTGTGGATGGGGACAGAAAGTAAAAGCAAACACTGTTAGTTACTAAATGCTAAAAGGAAAAAGAAAAAGAAACCTAGGAAGGAGATAGATGCAGTCTTTGCTTTGCTAGCATCTGTTCTTAACTCTAAGTGCTGAAAGCTTTTGGGGGGAGGGGGTGGTTTCCAAGGTAGGGGCTCACTAGCTCACGCTTACCTGGAATTGACTCTGTAGTCCCAGACAGGCCTCAAATTCACAGCAGTCCTCTCTCTCTGCCCCTTGAGTGCTGTGACTAAAGGTGTACACCACCATGCTCACGTGCTCAGCTTGGGCCAATTTTTAAGTGCACAGAGACGTCAAACATTGAATTTGACTGCAGTGAAATGTGTGTGCATGGTAGAAAAAACGGAGCTTAAGAAATAAAAAGGAGGGCCATTTGTATATTCTGTTTCATAAACACTTTTTACTGCTAAGGACGGTATGGTACTCATTTCAGTATCATTCAATACATGGAAATTTTCTATTTTCTTCCTACTTTGAGTTTTGTAAAAACTGTTTTTCTACCAAATAGTCTTTTCAGGGGTGAGAGACAACAAAGTGAAGAGGAATGATGGGTTATTCTGGAAATATTTATTCTCTCCAGGAATTATTCTGAGGGTTGGAGAAATACTATCAGGCAGATCTTAGCATGTGTATATAATATTTTAAAATTATTATTATTATTTTCTTTCTGGTTTTTCGAGGTAAGGTTTCACTCTAGCCCAGGCTGACATGGAATTCACTATGGAGTCTCAGGGTGGCCTCAAACTCACGGCGATCCTCCTACCTCTGCCTCCCAAGTGCTGGGATTAAAGGTGTGCGCCACCATGCCCGGCTTTAAATTATTTTTGTCTAATTGAAAGTATTCTCTTTTCAAAAAGACCATTAGAGCCAGGTGTAGTGGTGTACACCTTTAATCCAAGCACTTGGGAGTCAGAGGAACTAGGATAGCCGTGAGTTCAAGGCTACCCTGAGACAAAATAGTAAATTCCATGTCACCCTGGTTTAGAAAGAAACCCTATTGTGAAGATAACAACATCAAAAAGACCATTAGAATAATCTTGAAGATAAGCATACAAAGTGTGGCTAAGGAACCACTCCACTGGACAATGCTAACATAGAGTGCATAGATTTAACCTATATTTATAAATTAGTTACTTTTCTCAAGATTCCATAATAATTACCAATTCTATTCAAAATCATCTTGACAATCAGATTCTATATCATGCCAAGTTATTGTTTTCCAACACTGTAGATTATTTAACATTGAAGTTTTAAGTTAGTGCTGCCTAGTGATATCTAGATAGATATGATAGTCATATTTCCAATATCTCTACATTGCACTGTGGATATGTAACCATGGCTGTAACTCAAATACATTTTAGTGGGGACAGAGTAAACATTTTGTTGAGGGTCAATTACTAAAAATTACACCTTAAGAGGCCAGATGATCCTAGTTAAAGCTATTCCACTATGCTCTTATTAAATGAAGATGGCTATGCACAACAGGTACAATAATGGGTGCGGCTCTATTCCAATAAAACTCGTGAAACCAAATACAGGGATACTTGTTCTAAATGCAGATTTGATAAATAAAATATTATGGAGAAAAAAGGCTGTAAGGTTGTGGAGATGGTTCAGTGGCTAAGAGTGTTTGCTGTATAAACATAAGGACTTCAGTTCAGACAACAGACCCAAGATAAGTGCCAGGTATGGCTTTGTAACTCCAGAACTGAAGTGAACATTGACAGGAACATCACTGAGCATTCATGGTCAGCCCTAGCCAAAACCCAGCAAGCTCTAGTTTCCATGAGAGATCTTGTCTCAAGGAAAAACACAAAGTGAAATATTTATTTTAAAGTTTCTTAATAAATTTTGATATTATCTAAAATCATAGAATCTCAAGAAAGGATGATTTTTATGTCAATGAAGTAAGAGAGTAACCTATACATTTTACAGTTTATTATTATGACATTTAAAGAACAAATGATCAGGCAAAGAGAGGAGTAACATTTTTTTTTTTATGACACGCATGCTCCTGTGTGCTTCCCTGTCCTCAGAATATTTGTAGCATGCTTTCCCATGATGGAAAAAAAAAATAAGATTTTAACTTAATATTAGGAGTTGAAATTGTTTATTACTGATTTAAAATTTCGATTCTTTTCAATTTTTCTAGCAATTGTGTGTGTGTGTGTGTCTTAATGGAATCAAGAAATTAAAGCCAAGTGCCATGGTACACACCTTTAATCCCAGCTTTTTGGAGGCAGATGTGGAGAATCTTCCTAAATTTGAGGCTCCCTGAGACTACATAGTGCATTCCATTCAAGCCTGGGCTAGAGCAAGACCCTACAAAAAGGAAGCAAGAATTAGTAATAGATTCTTGATGAACTGGATTGCTTAATTTCACTTTAAAAATTATTTATTTATTTATTTATTTATTTATTTATTTATTTATTTATGTGAGAGAAGCAAATAGAGAAAGAGGGACAGAGAAAGAGAAAATTGAAACACTAGGGTCTAGCCACAGCAAAGTAACTCCAGATGCATGTACTGCCATGTAGCTTTATGTGGATACTGGGGAATTGAATGTGCGTCTCTTGCCTTTGCTGGCACCTAAGCAGCATCTTCAGCCCACATTGTTTATCCTTAGTGAGATTGTATGAAGAACAGTTGTTCTGATGATTTTACAAATTCCATCTCATTGTTCCTAATCAGGTACAGTGCAGCCATACTATATATTGCAAAGAACTTTATGACTGGCTTGTTGAGGTCATGGCACATTTGCACATATAGCTTAGGATGATTACCTTAAGTTGGCAATTTCAGCAAGTGCTCAGTCATTATGACAACAATGTTGTTATGAAACTAAAATTCTATTATTTTAATAAAATCTGACAGAGTTAAGTTATTTTGAATGCTGCAATTTCATAAAGAAAAATGGTAGTTATGGAAAGTGATTTAAATTTGCAGGTTTGTGAGTTGTTTGAGCACTGTTCCTTCTTTACATAGCTTCCTGAGTTTAACAGCATTTGGGAATGAAAAAATACATATATTCTATATAACACATGGTGAGCTGTGTATAACATGTATGAACTGTTCCCCCTCCATCACTCAGCTGTGTGTTTTCTTGAGATGGAGTTTGTTTTTGTACACACAGTTACCATTTTTATGAGCTCCAAATTTCCAAGTTTCTCTTCCCCATAGGACTATGGTCACGGGCATGTGTGTTCATGTTCAGCTGTTTATGTGGGCTCTACAGAAGTATGCTCAGATGGTTTCAGTCCCACTCAGATCTTCATGCCTGTCTGGGAAGTGCTCTTACCAGATGAGCATCTCTCCATTCTTTTTCTTCTTCTCCTTCTCCTTCTTCTTCTTCTTCTTCTTCTTCTTCTCCTCCTCCTCCTCCTCCTCCTCCTCCTCCTCCCCCCCCTCTGGTCCAGGCTGACCTGGAATTAACTCTGTCACCTCAGCGTGGCCTTGAACTCATGGCAATCCTCCTACCTCTGCCTCCCAAGTGCTGGGATTAAAGGCGTGTGCCACCACACCCAGCTAGCTCCATTCTTGATAAAGCATTATTACCCCAGGTGTGGTGGTGCATGCCTGTGCTTTCGGTGCATGGGAGGTGAAGGGATGCAGGAGGTACATGAGTTAAAGGCTACATGTGACTCTATGTCAAGGAACAAAAGCCAAAAACAAAGGACTTCCTTGTTAGGAGAAAGTTTCTTTGTTAATGTGGGGGAATTCATCTGGATATAAATTCTGCCACTTGGTTGGGAGTTTTGTAATAATTTGGAAGCCAGTAGTTGAGGAAACCTCCCTGTAGGATTCAATTATCACAGAGTTCCACCACCATGGTTATAAGTTCAACTCCTGAAAATACTAGGACTTCTATAAAATATGGTCAAATATAAACTGTGCTAAGTAAATGACTTAATACCTCTGTACTATAAAATAGCTTTAGGATGTAGTTACATAGAGAATTTATGAAACACTTCATTTTGCCAATGCTTAATTGACTCAACAGTGAGAAATAAATCTAGTCAAGGGTAATAAATTCCTTGTGGTTGATGGGCTTGTAGTGACTCAGCTCATCCAAATACTCTCCATACAACGGTATATGAAGTGAAGACTCCATAGTGAAATTTTCTTAATCATTACAACAGAGGCTGGGAAGGTTCAGATCAACCCTTCAGGCTGTGTGGGCCAAGTGTTGTCTGTTGCTGCTACCTACCTCTGCTGTTGTGGATTGAAAGCGACCATACATAGTGTGTAAATTAATAATCTGGCTGTGTTCCCAAGGCACTTCTTTTAAACATCAAAATCTGAATTTTATCTAATATCCACATTCATGAAATACTATTCTTTTTTCCTCATCATGTTGAAAAAGTTCATATCCCACAGACATAAAGAAACAGGTGTCAAGCCATGTTAGGACTGTGGCTATAGTTTGTCAACTCTTGTGCCAATCTTGGAGATATGCATTATCAATCAATCTTCTATTTATCTATCAATGTATCTGTCTACCATATATTACCTATCATTTGTGGATTTGATTACTATAAATTTTGTCATACTTTCAAGTGCATAAACCTAAAGTTTCCAAAAATAGTGTGGGACCACCTTGCTACATCATCAATTATTCCTACTTGCTTTATCACTCTTGTGCTATGTTTATATGCATTATTTTTCTTTTCCTTTCTCCTTCCTTCATCTCTCTCCATCCTTCCCTTTATGCCTCCCACTCTACATTCCTTTCTACCTCCTGCCAGGCTCCAGCCCTGGCTTGAAGGAGGCTCCTTGAAGAGAGGTGTGAAAGGGAGCGGTGCTATAATGACTCAAAGTCAAATTCTGGTGCAAGCTGACAGGCTAATGCTGATGGCAGCTGAGTTTTTCCATCTTTCTCTCTCTGCTTCTCTGCTCTTGCTCTCTCTCTCTCTGTCTCTACTTCTCTGTTTCTCTCTTTTTTTTTCTTTTTCTCTACTTTTCCCTGCTTTTCTGCTGCCACAGCTCTTAGCCTCAGTCTTTTATTTTCTGATCATGTCATGCAAGAGCAAACTTCAAGAAAGGTATAGTTTCACAGAATTCATAGAAACTTTTTGTTATTTATTTTCATCAAACAATCCCATAATTATTCACCTCAAGTAAAGTCATCAGGCCCTTATAATGATTAACTGTTTTCACATTTTCCCCATGTATGTGTGGTCACTTGCGATTTCCTGAATTCCTACTTTCAATTACTATATTAAAGGTGAGAAACAACAACCACAAAATAGGGGTTCCCACCATTAATCACTGATCCACTAATCCCACTTATCCCCCAATCATTTATTTTGAATTTTCCTTTTCCTGGTCTGGAACTTACTATATATGCAAAGATGATCTTCAACTTCTAATCTTCCCATCTCTACCTCCTGAATGCTGGGCTTGCATGTGTGTGCCACCAAGCCTTGATTACATGCTATTTTATTTATTTTTATATTTTTGTTCATTTTTATTTATTTATTTTAGAATGATAGACAGAAAGAGGGGGGGGCAGAGAGAGAGCGAGTGAGCGAGAGAGACAGAGAGAGAGAGAGAGAGAGAGAGAGAGAGAGAGAGAGAGAGAGAGAGAGAATGGGTGAGCCAGGGCCTCCATCCACTGCAAATGAACTCCAGATGCATGTGCCCCCTTGTGCATCTGGCTAACGTGGGCCCTGGGGAATCAGGCCTCAAACCAGAGTCCTTAGGCTTCACAGGCAAGCGCTTAACCGCTAAGCCATCTCTCCAGCCCATACTATTTTATTGAAAGAAATATTGAGCTGTCTGAGAGCAATTCCAACTACACTTCAGTTTGTCAGACTGCAAGAACCTTTCTAACCTAGGAAAATATGAGCTAATTCATGTTCATTGGTGGCATGCAGTGAGTACATTTTATTCAGTTCTTTAGCCTGGCTCTGTAGAGTCCCATCCTTCAGGCTATTGGTCCTAGCAGTGCCTCCTCAGCTGGCTGTCAGCATCCCTCCCCTGTCAGTTCCTCATCAGTGCTAACTCTGCTAGATCTCTGTTCACCATCACATTTTCTGTGCTCATGAATCTCAGCCCCTGATGGAAACCTGGAGTGACATGATGTGATGGAGCAAACACAAATTTGAAATATTTCTCCTAGATATGTTTCATTTTATCCTCCTTCACTCTATTCTCATTTGGAGCTTTAGATAGAGGGTACTAGAGTTTATCTGCTAAGCCATCTGTCCAGCCCCCTGAAATTCATGTTAACATATTTACTTCAACCCAGTTTCAGTTAGTGTTACCAGTGACAATGCAGACATATGAATGGTGCAAATCTATTAATTGCACAAAACATTTATTTATTTATTTATTTATATTGATTGTTTTTTATTTTTTTTTTATTTTTTAAAATTTTTCTTAACATTTTCCGTAATTATAAAATATATCCCATGGTAATTCCCTCCCTCCCAACCCCACACTTTCCCATTTGAAATTACATTCTCCATCATATTACCTCCCCATTACAATCATTGTAATTACATATATACAATATCAACCTATTAAGTATCCTCCTCCCTTCCTTTCTCTACCCTTTATGTCTCCTTTTTACCTTACTGGCCTCTGCTACTAAGTATTTTCATTCTCAGGCAGAAGCCCAATCATCTGTAGCTAGGATCCACATATGAGAGAGAACATGTGACGCTTGGCTTTCTGGGCCTGGGTTACCTCACTTAGTATAATCCTTTCCAGGTCCATCCATTTTTCTGCAAATTTCATAACTTCATTTTTCTTTACTGCTGAGTAGAACTCCATTGTATAAATGTGCCACATCTTCATTATCCACTCATCTGTTGAGGGACATCTAGGCTGGTTCCATTTCCCACCTATTATAAATTGAGCAGCATTGACATGGTTGAGCATGTACTTCTAAGGAAATGAGATGAGTCCTTTGGATATATGCCTAGGAGTGCTATAGCTGGGGCATATGGTAGATCAATCTTTAGCTGTTTTAGGAACCTCCACACTGATTTCCACAATGGCCAGACCAGATTGCATTCCCACTAGCAGTGTAGAAGGGTTCCTCTTTTTCCACATCCCCACCAACATTTATGGTCATTTGTTTTCATGATGGTGGCCAATCTGACAGGAGTGAGATGGAATCTCAATGTAGTTTTAATCTGATTTCCCTGATGACTAGTGACGTAGAACATTTTTTTAGATGCTTATATGCCATTCGTATTTCTTCCTTTGAGAATGCTCTATTTAGCTCCATAGCCCATTTTTTGATTGGCTTGTTTGATTCCTTATTATTTAACTTATTGAGTTCTTTGTATATCCTAGATATTAATCCTCTATCAGATATATAGCTGGTGAAGATTTTTTCCCATTCTGTATGTTGCCTCTTTGCTTTTTTCACTGTGTCCTTTGCAGTGCAAAATCTTTGTAATTTCATGAGGTCCCAGTGATTAATCTGTGGTTTTATTGCCTGAGCAATTGGGGTTGTATTCAGAAAGTCTTTGCCAAGACCAATATGTTGAAGGGTTTCCCCTACTTTTTCCTCTAGCAGTTTCAGAGTTTCAGGTCTGATGTTAAGGTCTTTAATCCATTTGGACTTAATTCTTGTGCATGGCGAAGGAGAAGAATCTATTTTCATCCTTCTGCAGATATATATCCAGTTCTCAAAACACCGTTTGCTGAAGAGGCTGTCTCTTCTCCAATGAGTATTTTTGGCATTTTTATCGAATATCAGGTGGCTATAGCTACTTGGGCTTACATCTGGGTCCTCTATTCTGTTCCACTGATCTACATGTCTTTGTGCCAGTACCATGCTGTTTTTGTTACTATGGCTTTGTAGTATAGGTTAAAATCAGGTATGCTGATACCACCAGCCTCATTTTTGTTGCTCAGTATTATTTTAGATATTCAAGATTTTTTGTGATTCCAAATGAATTTTTGGATTGTTTTTTCTATTTCCATGAAGAAAGCCTTTGGAATTTTGATAGGGATTGCATTAAATGTGTAGATTGCTTTAGGTAAGATTGCCATTTTCACAATATTGATTCTTCCAATCCAGGAACCAGGGATGTTTCTCCACTTTCTAGTGTCTTCTGCAATTTCTCGCTGGAGTGTTTAAAAGTTCTCATTGTAGAGATTCTTTACTTCCTTGGTTAGGTTTATTCCAAGGTACTTAATTTTATTTGATGCAACTGTGAATGGGAGTGATTCTCTGATTTCATCCTCTGTGTGTTTGTTGTTAGCATATATGAAGGCTACTGATTTCTTTTTTTTTTTAATTTTTATTTATTTATTTATTAGAGAGCGACAGACACAGAGAGAAAGACAGATAGAGGGAGAGAGAGAGAATGGGCGCGCCAGGGCTTCCAGCCTCTGCAAACGAACTGCAGACGCGTGTGCCCCCTTGTGCATCTGGCTAACGTGGGACCTGGGGAACCGAGCCTTGAACCGGGGTCCTTAGGCTTCACAGGCAAGCGCTTAACCGCTAAGCCATCTCTCCAGCCCAAGGCAACTGATTTCTATGTATTTATTTTGTATCCTGCTACATTGCTGTAGGTTTTTTATTTTATTTTATTTTTCTTTAATTATATTTATTTATTTGAGAGCAACAGACACAGAGAGAAAGGACAGATAGAGGGAGAGGGAGAGAATGGGTGCGCCAGGGCTTCCAGCCACTGCAAATGAACTACAGACGTGTGCGCCCCCTTGTGCATCTGGCTAACGTGGGACCTGGGGAACCGAGCCTCAAATCGGGGTCCATAGGCTTCACAGGTGAGCGCTTAACTGCTAAACCATCTCTCCAGCCCTGCTGTAGATTTTGATCAGCAATAACAGTTTGCTAGTAGAGTCTTTAGGGTCCTTTATGTATAGAATCATGTCATCTGCAAATAATGATAACTTGATCTCTTCTGTTCCAATTTGTATCCCTTTTATGTGTGTCTCTTGCCTTATTGCTAAGGCTAAGACTTCCAAAACTATATTAAATAAAAGTGGGGACAGTGGACACCCTTGTCTTGCTCCTGATTTTAGTGGGAAAGCTTCCAGATTTTCCCCATTTAGTAATATGTTGGCTGTAGGCTTGTCATAAATAGCCTTTATTATATTGAGATATGTTCCTTCTATTCCCAGTCTCTGTAGGACTTTTATCATGAAGGGATGTTGGATTTTGTCAAATGCTTTCTCTGCGTCTAATGAGATGATCATGTGATTTTTGTCCTTCAACTCATTTATGTAATGTATTACATTTATAGATTTGCGTATGTTGAACCATCCCTGCATCTCTGGGATAAAGCCTACTTGGTCAGGGTGAATGATCTTTTTGATATACTCTTGTATTCTGTTTGCCAATATTTTGTTGAGAATTTTTGCATCTATGTTCATGAGGGAGACTGGTCTGTAATTTTCTTTTTTTGTTCTATCTTTGCCTGGTTTTGGTATCAGGGTGATGCTGGCCTCATAGAAGGAGTTTGGTAGAATTCCTTCTTTTTCTATTTCCTGGAAAAGCTTAAGAAGCAATGGTGTTAGCTCTTCCTTAAAAGTCTGGTAAGATTCAGCAGTGAATCCATCTGGGCCTCGGCTTTTTTTAGTTCGGAGATTATTGATAACTGTTTGGATCTCCATGTTTGTTACAGGTCTATTTAAGTGATTAATTTCATTTTGATTTAATTTAGGTAGGTCATATAGATCAAGGAAATCATCCATTTCTTTCAGATTTTCATACTTTGTGGAGTATATGCTTTTATAGTATGTCCCTATGATTTTTTGAATTTCTCTGGAATCTGTTGTGATGCTACCTTGTTCATCTCTGATTTTATTAACTTGTGTCTCATCTCTCTTTCTTTTGGTCAGATTTGCTAAGGGTTTATCAATCTTGTTTATCCATTCAAAGAACCAACTGTTTGTTCCATTAATTCTTTGGATTGTTCTTTTTGTTTCTATTTCATTAATTTCTGCCCATATCTTTATTATTTCTTCCTGTGTACTGATTTTTGGTTTGCTTGTTCTTCTTTTTCCGAGGCTTTAAGGCGAAGCATTAGGTCGTTTACTTGCAACCTTTCTAATTTCTTAATATAGGCACTTAAGGCTATAAATTTACCTCTTAGAACTGCCTTCATTGTGTCCCAGAGATTTTGGTATGTTGTGTTCTCATTATCATTTGACTCTATAAATTTTTTGATTTCCTTCTTGATTTCTTCATTGACCCATTCATCATTTAGTATTGTATTGTTTAGTTTCCATGATTTTGTGTATGCTCTATAGCCTTTCTTGCTACTGACTTGTAGTTTAATTCCATTGTGGTCAGATAAAATGCAAGGAATTATTTCAATTTTCCTGAATTTGTTAAGATTTGCTTTGTGTCCTAATATATGGTCTATTTTAGAGCATGTTCCATGTGCTGCTCAAAAGAATATATATTCTGCAGCCTTTGGATGGAATATCCTGTATATATCTGTTAAGTCCATTCCTTCTATGACCTCATTTAGTCCAGATGCTTCTCTGTTTATTTTTTCCCGGGATGACCTGTCAATTGATGAGAGTGGGGTGTTAAAGTCACCCACCACCACTGTGTTTGGTGTTATCTGTGACCTTAGTTCTAATAGTGTTTGTTTGACGAATTTGGGAGCCCCCATGTTAGTTGCATATATGTTTAGGATTGTAATGTCTTCCTGTTGGAGTGTGCCCTTAATCAATATAAAGTGACCTTCCTTATCTTTCTTGACTAACGTTGGACTAAAGTCTACCCTGTCTGATATTAGGATAGCAACCCCTGCTTGTTTTCTAGGCCCATTTGCTTGAAACACCGTTTTCCAACCTTTCACCCTAAGATAATGTCTATCCTTTGTAGAAAGGTGAGTTTCTTGGAGACAACAAATTGTAGGATCCTGCTTTTTAACCCAGTCTGTGAATCTATGTCTTTTCCTTGGAGCATTGAGGCCGTTGATATTAAGAGATATTATTGAAAGGTGTGTATTTATGTTTGCCTTTTTTTTTTTTTAATTTTGTGGTTCTGGTTCTACCTGTGCTCTCTTCTGTTAACTAGTATTTGAGTATTGCTTGTTTTTTCTAGGTTCCTTATATGTGTGCTTTTCCTTTTGTTCAGCATGGAGGATTCTATCAAGTATTTTCTGTAGAGCTGGTTTTGTCTTCAAATACTCCTTTAACCTGCTTTTGTCATGGAATGTCCTTATTTTTCCGTCTATTTGAATGGATAACTTTGCAGGATAAAGTAACCTTGGTTGACAGTTGTTATCTTTCAGAACTTGGAATATATCACTCCAAGCCCTTCTGGCTTTAAAAGTTTGTGTTGAATAATCTGCTGTAATCCTGATGGGCTTGCTTTTGTAGGTAACTTGATTTTTCTTTCTAACTGCTTTCAATATTTTTTCTTTGGTGTGTGTGTTTGGAAGTTTGATTATAATATTGCGAGGAGAGGTTCTTTCCAGGTTTTGTGTGGCTGGGGTTCTAAAGGCTTCCTGTATCTGTATTGGCACCTCTTTCCCAATTTGGGGGAAATTTTCTTCTATGATTTTGTTGAAGACACCTACTATCCCTTTTGAGTGAAATTCTTCTCCTACTATGCCCTGAATTCTAATATTTGATCTTTTCATAGTGTCCCGAATATCTTGAAATTCCCACTCATACTTTTCTATAAGTTTGTCTTTCTCTTTGTTGGCCTGTATTAGATCTGCCACCTGGTCTTCTAGCTTAGATATTCTGTCTTCTCCTTCATCCATTCTACTGGTGAGACTTTCTACAGATTTTTTTATTTCATTAACTGTGTTCTTCATTGCTAGTAATTCTGACTGGTTTTTCTTTATTATTTCTATTTCCTTATTTATGTCTTGTATTGCCTTCTTTATTTCATTAAATTGGTGTCCTGCATCTTATATGATTCCTTTGATTTCCTTTTTAAGTTCCTCTTTGCCTCCTTTGATTTGTTCTCTGACTTCTTTGAACATATTTACAATCATTCTTTTGAAATCTTTTTCAGGCATTTCCTCTAACTCGTTCTCACTGGAGGTCATTTCTGATGCATTAATACTTTTAGGTGGATTTATATCGTCTTGCTTTTTAGTGTTTCTTGTGTTATAATGTATATATTTTTGCATCTTGGATTAAGTTAATGCTTGGAGTTTCTAGCTAGCTGGGTATTCTTAGCTGTATCAATTGATTTGATGTTATATATTTTCAGGGTAGAAGCTTAAGGTGTTAGGTGTGGCTCTTAAGACTCTGAGAGTATCTACAAAGGTGCTCCTAGGGGTTGAGTTTCCCTGCTATGGGAGTATTCAAGCAGGCTGAGTGGAATAAAACACAGGTAGATTCTAAAAGTTAACTAAACACTGTACCCATTCAGTCAAAACCAGCCCCAAGTATGTATGCCAGAGTAGTTATTATAACAACCAGATCCTCTGTCAACATAGAGGTTAAGATTTCTGGTCTGTTTAGGGATCCCAGTCAGCTTGTGACCAAGTGAGACCCTTCCCTGGTGCAAACCCAGTTACCTTGGATGAGTTTGGTCTCAGTCAAGTTGCTGCCTGGGTTGTCGGGCTGCTGTTCTGATTTCTGGAGCTGGGCACTGGCTCTTCCTGTGGGGCAAACCAAGCCTGGCAACTGTGGCCCTTCAGATCAGCACCCCCACTGCTGGAACTGCTGCTGTTTCTGGGTCTGCTGTTGTTGCCACTCCTGGGTCTGCTGCTGCTGGGACCGCTGGTAGCAGTTCTGGAACTGCTGATGTTGCTGCTGAACTCTGCTCTTGCTTGAGTCCCGCTGTCAGCTCAAGTTGGCGTGGCTGGGTCCCGGGATGCTGCTCTGTTCTCTGGAGCCTGGATCAGGTGGTGGGGGAGGGGAGGGAGTCGCAGCTGCTATGGTTCTCTCACTGTTCCACGTGTTCTTCTACCTCACGTTCTGCTCCTCCCCTGCTCACTGCCGCTTTCCCTTTACGTTTCCTGAGTTGCGGAGAGCACGGTGTGAGTGGAAGCTCCTGCACCTGGCTTTTCCTGCGGCTGGAGCTGAGCCTGGAGGCTTTCTGGTGCGCCCTGCCACCACCGCAGTTGGCGGAACTGCCGGGGCCGCTTTTGCTGGCCTGTGCGGGCTCTGGATGCTCTGGATCTCTCCTACTTCTCTGCTGCCGCTTCAGTTTCCTATATGCCTCACTTTTTAGTAAAAGTGTGCATTTTGCTAAGGTTTTTTGGTCTTTTCTCCCCCAGGCTGCTTTGGTGTGGTACCTACGCCACCATCTTAACCGGAAGTGTCTATATTGATTTTTTTAGAGAGAGAATATGAGAGGGGGGGGGAGGAGAGACAGAGATTTGATATGCCAGGGCCTCAGCCACTGCACTCAAACTCAGGACACTTGCGTCACCTATTGGGCATGTGCAACCATGCAATTGCCTCACCTTGTCTATCTGGGTAACATGGGATCTGGAAAGTAGAACACAGGAGAGGTATAGCTGACTCATATGACAGTTCAATTCTTTGAGAAACCTTCACACTGATTTATATGTCTGTACCAGTGTATACAGTTACAGTGTTTAAAGGTTTTCCTTTGCTCACCTTTCTAGCATTTGTTGTTGTTCCTTGATGAGAGCCCTTCTGACAGGCATGTGAGAGGAGAATCACTTGAACTGCCTGTAGGGGATGAAGTGAGCTAGCCTGAGCTACCTGTAGGTTGTGCAGTGAATTTTTTGCCTTTGGGCTGAAGCAGTGATGCAGAGATTGTCACCCACAGGATGTGATGAAAATTCTCATAGTGTGACAGCCTTTGAGCTATCCATTGCTTTTGTAAGCAACCCTCAACACATTCTGTAAATTTCCCCAATACATTCAATAAGCTGATAATCTTTATTTGCTATGTCATATTTGTCCTATTTGGGGAGAAAGCATGTGTCCACATGACCCCAGGGAGAAGGTATCTTGTTTCAGCCATGTTCTCAATTGTTAGTTGTTGGTCTTACTTTTTAAACAAACTAGAGTCTTATTTAGAAAGTCCTTACCTATGTCCATGTTTTATATTGTAATCTATACTTTTTCCTCTAAGACTTACAGAGTTCTAAGTCATGCATGAGGTTCTTGATCCATTTGAAGTTAGTTTTTGGGCCATCTAGTTTAATATATAATTACCAATTATATATAATTAGTTATATATATATATAATTATATATATATTTATAATATATATATTATTTTATATATTATTAGTCATTATATATATAATATATATTATTTTATATATTATTAGTCATATATATATAATTTTCCCAGGACTATTTGTTGAAATGTGAGATTTTATATATATATGCCATTATGGCATTTTTCTCAAAGATTAAGTGACTATAGTGGTGAGAAATTTTATCTGGGACTTCTGTTCTAGTCCATTGATCTACATGGATGTTTTTGTACTAATATCATTCTGTTTTAGTTGTTGTTGCTTGTTTTTTATGTATTTATTTTTTTCAACATAGGATCTTACTCTAGCCCAGGCTGACCTGGTGACCACAGTGAGTGTTCACAGCATTTTAAATTCACAGCAATCCTCCTACTGCTGCCTATGAAATGTGGGATTTAAGGCCTGTCTCACCACACCTGGTACCATATTGTTTTTATTACTGTGAATCTACAGTATAACTTGAATTAAGGTATGAAATTACCTCTTGCATTTTACATTTTCCCAGGTTTTCCTTAGATTTTTCGAGTCTTTGTGCATCTGCATGAATTGTAAGATTAAAATTTATATATATATATATTTTAGGGATCTCCAAGAGAAACTCTTTTTTTAATTAATTTATTTTTTTATTTTAATTTATTAGTTTTCTTTTCAGCAAATACAGGCAGTTTGGTACCATTGTTTAGGCTCATCTATGATCTACTCCCTCCCATTGGACCCTCCTTGTTGATGTAAATGGGTCATGCATTGTGGAGTTAGCCCCCAGTTATTGGTATGATAAATGTCTCTGCAAATCATGACCCAACATGTGACTCTGACATTCTTTCCGCCCCTTCTTCCGCAAAATTTCCCTGAGCCATGTTGGGTTCATTTTTGGTCTGCTTCAGTGCTGAGGTGTTGGGGGCCTCTGAGGCTCTGGCTCTCTGATTTGGTAGGAGTTAATTTTTCTCTGCATTGGTCTCCTTCCCCTTTGTGCTGGTATCAGGTTCACAGGAAAACATCACCCTTGTTTGTTTCACCACTTGTTCTTAGTTTCAGTCAGGCCCCTTTTGAGGTATGTTGGGGCAGCTCTCTCCTTAGGATCTGCATCTATCTGAAAAAGAGAAGCAGATTCTCCAATGGAGAGTAAGCTAGCACCAGGAAAATTGAGATAATACTTACTTTTTTGATAGATAGTTTGACAGGTGTTCCTTTCCTTTTTTTTTTTTTTATTTTAGAAAGAGGAAGCGAGAGGAGGGAGAGAAAATTGATGTACCCGGGCCTCAGCAACTGAAATTGAACTCTAGATTCTTGTGCCACTTAGTGGATATGCGTGACCTTCCACTTACCTCACCTTTGCATCTGGCTTATGTGGGATATGGAGAATCAAACATGGGTCCTTTGGCTGTGCAGGAAGCACCTTTACTTCTAAGCCATCTCTCCAGCTCTGTTACTGATTTCTTTATTCAAAGTATTTACCTTTTTATTGTACAGGTCTTTCACTTCATAGGTTAGGTTTATTTCAAGATGCTTTGTTTTTACGTAGGTTATTGTAAATGAGATTATTTCTGATAGTCTCAGTACATGTGCCATTTATTTAAAACAGTGCTACTTATTTTTACATGTGAAATTTGCATCTCACTACTTTGCTGAAAACATTTATCAGTTCTCCAAGTCACCTAATGGAGTCCTCAATATCTCTTATGTATAGGACCACATCATTTGCAAATAAGGATACTTTAACATTTTTTTTTCTATTTTTATCCCTTTTATTTACTTCTTTGTTGATATTGCTGTTGTTAGAATTTCAGAATGACAAGAACAATGTGAGAAATACAAGAGAAAAAGAAAAATACAGCACAGACTAATTTTATTCGAGGGAAAGCATCTCTTCTGGCATGAAACTGATGCTGCCTTTAAATGTGGGAGACTACAGATTTTTAAAGAGCCAGAGGATAGAGGGAGGATGGAGATCTTTGGAAGAGAATCATTGAGAGGGGAAGGCCTTTCCTGTCCAATTGACCTGGATAGCTGTTGAGACTTGATCTTTGAGCTATGAGCTTGTTTTGTAACAGATGTCCCTTCCCTTATAATTCTATGGTTCAGGAAAGCTTTTTTGCCTACTGAGGTGAGTGGCCAGAGATCAGTGGTTACTTGAAGACACAGAAGATATAAAGGTGGGGTGGGGTCTGTTCCTAAAGTCCCGAGTGAGCAGAAGTCCCAGTTAGGTTGACAGATGTTGAACAACCTGGTGTTTTTGGTGTGGCTTTTCTTTTTACCAGTCCTGAGTTGGGAGAAGCCATTAAAAGTGACAAGGTTTTCAAGGTCTAAGACTTAAAAGACTGACACTTGGTAGGCAATTGGCAGGAGGAAGTAGAAGATAAGCAGGATTATATGGCCTGCATAACATATTCATCTCAGGTCCACCATAGGCATAGATCTAGGGAAGTGACACCCTGTGGGTGATACATATGGTGAGGGCAGAGGTACTGGCCAGGCAGGTCTCCTTGGTTGTAAAGAAGACCTTGGACTCAGAGTTGGCATCAAGGTGTTATTAAAGGTTGTCAGAGAAGAGGATTGGGAGAAGACATAAATAGAACTTATTAGACAAGAAACTCTTTCAGCTATAGTGGGTTCATGACAAAATTCCTGTTTGCAACCCATTTCTTAAACACTAGTATAGTAATAACTATGAGTTCTATTGTAACAGAATAAGACACCTTGTCAACTTTTAAGAGTTGAATTATATTTAAGAAATCTTGAATTTTGACCTTAGGACTTTAACCATATTTAATAGTATACTCATATTATCTTTTGTTTAAGACACAATATAGCATCTGTTTTACAGAAAGCTCCGTGAGTTGCTGAGAAGAATGTGTAATCTGTAGATTTTGGGTAGAATTTTGTATAGATGTCTGTTAGGTCTAACTGATCTATGGTTTTGTTGATCTCTCTTACTTCCCTGTTAATTTTCTGTTTGAATGGTCTATCTATTGCTGATAGTGGAAATATATCCCAATTAGAAATCAAACATCTTCTTCACAACCATTTTCATATAACACCACATATTATATATTTTAGGACCAAACATCTGGTCAGGAGACAATGTGCAGTTTTTGTTTTAGTTGTTGTTTGTTTGTTTTCAATAAATGTTATCAGGGGAAAAGGAAATTGGGTCTGTATTCCAATTACTTCCAAGCTTAACACATCTGTGTTTTAAAAGTGGAGAGAGGGAAGGAGGGAGGGAGAGAGAAAGAGAGAGAGACCCAAAGTATTTTGGAAGATGGTCAGTGAGTTTCAATTTGACTTCTTCAAGCTGAATTGCATCAGAGAAAAAAAAATTGGGAAGGGATCTCCTCTCCTGTTGAATTTTAGGCCTTGGATAACAATCAAAAGGGTCCCAGATAGATGGAGTTAGTCTATTATTGTAGGACCCTATGAGGTGAACTGGTGACACTTAAGAGGTTCAGAAGGTTGTTTATATACATTTTATAGTTTTTATTTTATGTTACAATTGGAGTTTAAATAAATATATAAAACTAATGAAAATATATCTTTGTATATTTTGTTAATGACTCTTTCAGTAGTCAAACCTTAACACTATGCATACCCAAATTTTAACCTTGATATTAATATGGGAAAGCAAGGCTTATAGAACCAGCACCAGAGACTAAATGGAGAATCAGTTTATTTTCACAACAGTGTGGGCCCAGGGGAGTGTCTTTCGAAGCCTAGACTTTGATTCTTGGTGGTTCAGACCTTATATACTTTATCTTGAATTAGTTTTATTATTGGTAAGTCTCTGAGCTCAAAGCCCTGTGCTACATGCTCTCTCCTCTCTCTATCTCTCATAAAAATGAATATATAAACAATAGCAACAACAACATCAAGGCTGAAGAGATAGATTAGAAGTTAAGGCTCCTGCTTGTGAAGCCAAAGGAGCTAGGGTTGATTCCCTAGGACCCGTGTAAGCCAAATGTACAAGGTGGCACATGTATCTGGAGTATGATTGCAGTGGCCAGAGGCCGTGGCATGCCCATTGTTTCTCTCTTTCTCTTTCTCTTTCTCTTTCTCTTTCTCTTTCTCTCTCTCTCTCTCTCTCTCTCTCTCTCTCTCTCTCTCTCTCTCTCTCTCACACACACACACACACACACACACACACACACACAAATCAATAAAAGAAGAAACCAAGCCCTTGACTAATGTCACAGACTCTGAGTATGATATAGGCAAGTTTTACAGAAAAGCATTAAAAGAATAATTAGCAGGGAGATTCCTGCAGCTGAATAATCAGCTGAGGACTTCGTATTTTTAACTATATTCTGATAAATTTATATCTGTTGGCTGATGAGTATGGGCCCAATTCCCTAAGGGTATGTGAGTTCCCTTGTGTTACAAATTTTAAGAGATGCTTATCAATGGCAGGAGAATCTGGCTTTCCTCTCTCTATATAAGCAAAGAAACACAATCAAACAACCAGTATCACCAATATCAGCAAGCACAAATAGCCAGAGCTCTAAATTGTTTCTATATCTTAGGACTGGGATCCAGATTTGCCCTAAATGCACTTTAGGGCTAGGCTCTGAGACCTGTCCCTAGAGATATACCTCTTTTTTTGTAGGGATTTATACATTGGATATTAAAATTTATTTCTGCTTGTACAGGGTCACATATTTAAATTACATTAACTTTAAAATATTTATTTATTTATTTTAGAGAGAAAGAAAGAAGACAGAAAGAGAGATAATGGTCATTCTAGGGCCTCCAGCTACTGCAAACAAAGTCTAGGTGCATGTACCACCTTGTACATCTAGCATTATATGGGTACTAGGAAATCAAACTTATGTCTTTAGGCTTTGCAATCAAGTGCCTTAACCACTGAGTCATCTCTCCAGCCCTTACATTAACTTTAAAGGTCTCTATAATCTTTATTAACTTGGAAAGCCACAGAGTAAACAACTCTATTGTCACAAGGTATATCAAGGAGATATTGGACTAATACAAACAAATAACTTTGGCAACCATAACAAGTGAGGACAATTTTTGGGCTTTTAAAATTAAAGACAAATAGGGCCAACTAATAAGGGCCTGGAAGAGGCAGAAAAATTCATGAGTTAATCAAGAGCTTAGTACTATATTCCACCATCAGACAGAAGAGACTATTAGTCCAAATCTTTGTCCATATTGTAATATTTTGTGGTTACATTCCCTTAATAGGTGTTTAAGACCATGTATGCAGCCAAAATGAACTATTACCTGTTGGTAAGGCATGGAACTAATTTTGGTATTAAGTTGTCACTTGATACCTAAATTAAGCAGGAGGAGGCTTTGGAGCCAGATGGAGTTCACAGGAGTGAAACAGGGCATCCCCAAAATCCATCCTCTGGGAGGCATAGGGCTGGAGGCAAGAGGCACAGATGACCCTGGAGTCCGGGAGGACAGTAATCCAGGACACCAGTAGACTGGGTTTGAGCCCTACATTAATGTTGTTTTGTCAGATTTTGGGTGGATGGCAGGATCAATGGCAAGAGAAATCTGTGCTGGATGCGGGGGAAGAGGGAGGATAGGAAAGTGATGGGTGATATGGGGAAGCAAAAGGCTGGAAACTGAGTTTACGGAAAGAATCAATAAATGGGGAAAAGTCACCCAGGAAACCGGATTTTAGCACCAGTTGTTAGAATATCCAGGATTGACTAGAGCGACATGAGACGTGCAAGAGGGAATGAAAAGGCAGCAAAGACTATTTTTATTGGAGGAGGTTCAGCAGCTCTCCCAGGATGAAACTGCTGCTGTTCTGAATATCGAAGACTAGATTTTTTTTTTTTTTTTGGTGGGCGGGGGGTTCATGGTAGGGTTTCACTCTAGCCTAGCCTGACCTGGAATTCACTATGTCATCTCAGGATGGCCTTGAACTCATGGCAATCCTCCTAGCTCTGCCTCCCAAGTGTTGGGATTAAAGGAATGTGCCACTATGCTTGGTGTGAGACTGGAGATTTTTTAAAGACCCATATGATGGGAGATGGGGATTTTAGGAAATGAGGAATGGAAGAGGAAGATAAAGCCTTACTTGTCCAGGTTTCTGATAGCTTTTGATGCCTGATTTTTGCATTATTATGAGCTTCCTTTGTAACAGAAGCCAATTATCATTCTATGGTCCAGGGAAGTTTTATGGTCCACCAAGATCAGTAGTCTGAGGTCAGTGATTCATTAACCCTTCAACATGAGCTAAAATTTTGTTCATTCTGTTTAGTTGGTGTGGTGTCTTATCTTATTTATGATTGTACAAGGGATGCTTTGAAGTTTTCTACATTTAGCCAAATGTTGCCAATAGATTTTTCATATATAGTCTTTTATGTTGAGATATGTTCACATATCCCCAGTAAAATTTACTCTAAAATATGGATATTGGCCAGGAGAGAAGACTCAGCAGTTAAAGGTGCTTGCTTTCAAAGCCTGCCAGTCTGGGTCCAATTCCCCAGTCTTAGTAAAAATGACACATGCATCTAGAGTTAGATTATAGTGGCAGGATGCCCAGAAACACCCATTCGCTTTCTCTCTCTTTCTCCCTCTCATTCTAAAAATAAATTTATTTTGAAAACATGGTTATTACATATAAGGGATATAAGAGGAAGGTCAAGATAAGTCAAGCTGGTTCTGGGTCTTGGGACATAAGAAATGATCCAATGGTGAGTACCCTGGTTTGGTTGGAGTAATACCTTACCTCTCTCTTTCCTTACTTCCTTTCCTCTCTTACTCTCTTCTCTTTTTCTTCTTGCCTTCCTTTCTTTCTTTTGGTGCTTTATAATATGTTTTCAGATTTACACATTAATTCCAAATTCATGAATGCATCCCTGACCTCAGTAATTTCTTTTGCAACATCAAAGTGGTTCAGTTTGGTAACTTTTTGGGTTTTCTTTTCACCTTGAGTTTCATGGCTGGATACTGGAGAGCCAGCAGTTGGGAAATGCTGGTGGCAGAAACACACTAATACAAACTTGTTCTTTGTAATCAAAGCACCAAAAATAGAAAACAAGCTAGCAAGAATGAAAATTTTGATACTGGGGTTTCAGGTGTGTACAACCTCTTTATTAGCCAAACACCACACAGAAAAAGTGTTTTCCCTATCCCAGTAACAGAGATCAAGAAGAGAGCCAAGATGTCTATTTTCACCAGGTTTAATGAGGTGCCCCACTAGGTAGAGAGGCCCAAGAGAAAAGCTGGTATCTTATCCCTACAAAATCAATAAGGAAGACTCCCCTCCTCTGTGGTATCGGTGGAGGCCATGTGGGAGGCCTGGATTTTACATCCATGCAAATGGAATGAGGTAATTCTGCACACTTCCCACTTTACAGAACAAGTGTTAGGAGAACCTTTATGCACAGTCAGAGACCTTTGATCAGTGAAAATGTGGTCATCCCCTCGCAGTGTTGGTGGAGGTAACACAAAGTGCAGTAATGAGTTACTTCTTCCAGTCCCTGGCAGGTGGCAACAATCCCCACCCCCCCACCCAGGCAGCAATGACCAGGATACTCCTGGCAAAGGTGATGGGGTGGAGACATGGCCTGTACCCCATTGAGCTTTCCATTTTTTTCCCCTCATTTGCTAGAATGGTGCCAAGGTAATTCTTACTTAATGCAAAAATGAAGTACAATATGAACCACTTTATTTATTTATTATTATTATTTTGGTTTTTCAAGGTAGGCCTCTACTCTAGTCCAGGCTGACCTGGAATTCACTATGCAGTCTCAGGGTGGCCTCGAACTCATGATGATTCTTCTACCTCTACCTCCCGAATGCTGGGATTTAAGGTGTACATCACCATGTCCAGCCATATGAAAATCTTTATATTTTGATTGAGTGTAAGCAACCCAAATACCAATGAAAGGTTATAAATTTTAATGGATTATGAAATTTAATGTAGTATTTCGGGATATATGTGTGTTTGCATGCAGTATTTGCTTGCATGTGTGTAGATAAGTGTGCTCCATGAGCACACATGGAAAGGCGAACGGGACGTTAGGTGTCCTCTGTCCTCCTCCATCACTTTTGCTGGGGCTTCAGGTATGTACAACCGGACCAGGATTTTATGTGCCATCTGGTGATGGAATCCAGGTCCTCATGCTTGTGTGACAAGTATTACTATCCACTGATTCATTGTCCCAGTTCTAATTAAGTAATTTGTAGTAGAACCTAGGTTGCTACTGAAGAGTAAGCAAGTTTAGGGTTATATTTTCAACCCTTAGGGCTCCTCAGAAGCATTTGTTTTATTTTAGCCACACTAGGGAGGGGAGGAAAATAATATAGTGGCTCTTTCAAGTATGGACTTAAATTTTTATAAGATTGGAGAAGCATAGGTGGGAAAGTATGTTATATATACATACATACATACATACATACATATATATTCCTGTGAGCTGGCTGTGGTGGGGCTTGCCAATAATCCTATTAGTTGAGAGACAAACTCATAAAGATCAGAAATTTAAAGCCAACCTGAACTAGTAGCAGGAACATGCTTAATAAAATGATAACAGAATCACTGCAGACAGGCTGAGTGTACATTTTAGAAAGGTACTTAGACTTTAATAGGAAGAATGAAATATACAGAAAAGTTAAAATACACACACACATATAAACACACTGCCAGTCACTTTAATCTCTCTTCAGAATACCAACAAAAGTTTAAAATTTTTAATCTAAACATGCAATATCCCAAACACCAGTTTACTTCTCTTTTAATAATGGGATCAGGATGGCCTAAGCATTCAATTATTGTAATCTGGCATTAACGACCCAGGGAAAGATCCTGTCAGATATCACAGGTAAGAACCTTCACTCCAGAAACAAAGGTAGCATTAGATAAAATGAGTTGAAAAAAATTCCCAACACATTTCAAAAGTCCTCTTCAATTTCCATCACAAGAATCAGATTACCTTATCTAAACACTTGGTGCATATTTTAGGTGACTGAACAAGTTTCCCAATGCATGATTAACAACATCTGCTGTATAAATACTTAGTATGTTCATAACTAATAAAAAATGAATAAAAAGGAAAAACTTTGCTTAGAACCTACCATACAACAAACAAATTTGAAGAAAAGTTTTAGCCAAAAATCTTATTTATGGAATCTTTTCAAAGAAAGAATCTTTATTGTTTGGGGGCTTACAGAGTTATTAAGCTTAAGTTACCCTGTAACAACTCAAGTCTGTTATATTACTAGTAGAAAACTAATGATACATTTATTCATGCAGCACATACATACTGAATACTTCCACGGTGCCGGACATGTTATTAGTACTATGGACAGAGCAATGAACAGATCAGACAAAGCCCTTCCCTCAAGAAGCTCACATTATTATAGACACAATCTACATATGACCTGTTCCTATGTAAACAGATTTTTCAAACACTCTTTGAATGAAGTAAAACAGTATGTTCTCAAGTACTTTCTTCCACTAAAATAATTCATTCTCAAGTTATTTCTATATCACTGATACACAGAAGTTGTATATGAAGTTTGTTTAAATAAAATCAAGTTAAGATTCTCTAATATGTATTTCAAATATAGGGTCATTATTCAAAAATTTTCAGACTACTTATTTAAAATTAATTTGTAATACATAATAAAGTCTAGTGTATATCTTGACAGTGTCCAAATTTTATTTTATTTTATTAAAATTTTTGCTTATTTTTATTTATTTATTTGAGAGCGACAGACAGAGAGAAAGAGGCAGAGAGAGAGAGAGGAGAGTGGGCACGCCAGGGCTTCTAGCCACTGCAAACGAACTCCAGACACGTGTGCCCCCTTGTGCATCTGGGTAATGTGGGTCCTGGGGAATCAAGCCTTGAACCGGGGTCCTTAGGCTTCACAGGCAAGCGCTTAACTACTAAGCCATCTCTCCAGCCCCCAAATTTTATTTTATAATTTAGTCCAAAGTCTGTATAACTATGATAAAATGAACTTTTATTTTTAAATTTTCTTAGCAATAATTAGTTGATAAGTTAGCACTTTGCCATGGGACTTGGACATCATAATTTTAGAAGTGAGGTATAAAGCCAGGCCTGGTGGTACATGTAGGTAATCCCAGAATTGGGAGGCAGATGTAGAAAAGCTTCTGAAATTTCAAGGCCAACCTAAGACATCTAGTCTTAATCTACTAATCACCTAAGGTAGGAATGGACAAACCAACATAATGTTGCCTTTAGTCTATTTTTATAAGTTTATTAAATAAGATTATTATATCTATAAAATGTAAAAAATTAAACAAAAAAAGACTATATTATATATATGTTGATTATAAAATAACATTTTTTCACGATTTTTTGAGGTAGGGTCTCACTCTATCCCAGGCTGACTTTTAAGTCACTCTGTAGTCCCAAGCTAGTATCATACTCACAGCTATCCTCCTATGTCTTGCTTTTGTATGCTGGGATTAAAGGTCAGTTTATAAAATAATATATTTTTGGCTGAGGGATAGTTTTGTGAGTAAAGTGTATGAGGTTCTGAGTGCATATTTCCAGATTTCCATATAAAAATGCAAAATAAGGGCTGGAGAGATGGCTTAGTGGTTAAGCGCTTGCCTGTGAAGCCTAAGGACCCCGGTTCAAGGCTTGGTTCCCCAGGTCCCACGTTAGCCAGATGCACAAGGGGGCGCACGCATCTGGAGTTCGTTTGCAGAGGCTGGAAGCCCTGGCACGCCGATTCTCTCTCTCTCCCTCTATCTGTCTTTCTCTCTGTGTCTGTCGCTCTCAAATAAAATTAAAATAAAAAATTTTAAAAAATGCGAAATAAGGTGCTGGGGAGAAGACAGGTGATCCCTGGTGCTTACTGGCTAGTCGGGTAGCCAGATCAGTGAGCTCCAGGTTCACTGAGAGAGACCAAGTCACACATCAACCACACACATGCACACACAGAAACATATGCTCACACACACACATGACTATACATACACACTTGCATATAACATGTATATATACAAGAAATTACATACGTAATATTGTAAAATACTTTTATGTACTTTTAAGCTCTGGTTGAAAGGGATCCAAGATCAGAAAGCCATAGAGATTTTGAACATATTTGACAAATCTATTAGGTGTTTATTTATTTTCATTTGTTTGTTTGTTTGATTGATTGACTGATTGTTTTGAGACAGGGCCTTATATAGCCCAAGATGGTCCTGAACTCACTATGTTGCTGAGGCTGGTTTTGTGGATGCCTCATCTTCTTATCTCTGAGTGCTAGAATGTGCCACAGCTGGTTTTAAGTGGAGATTCTTTGATCACAAAACACTAGTATATGATGTTTTCTCATCATTGCCCTTCAATTAAAATTGATTTCTAGGTGTTGAAATATTTAAAGAACTTTATGTCTTGGAAAGATAGCCAAATGGGCGCTAACTGTGGCTCTGGTCTTCTTTCAGCTTGTGTGAGCAGTAAGGGGTACATTCCTCAGTATGCAGAAAGTTATCAGTAAGATACGTCCATGACTCTGGACCATGCAGGCCTTGATATACTTTGACATGCTTGAGCTATTGTACATTCAGTAGAAACTGCTCTCAACTCCTGCTTTAGGTGGTACACAAAATAGATTTCAGAACTGGACTGGTTCATGCATGTATGAGCATATGCACATAGCCAGGGGCATAAATAAGTAATGTACACTTAGGATTCATTGTATTAAGCTTCTTAACTACTTAGTTTTTACATGATCTGTCATTGACCATTGACATGTAGAAACAGCAGATCTTAGTTACCACAAAAAGTTTTTGATTTTAAAATGGAACAGTTTGACAATATTTTTCCTAGGCTTTTTTTTTTTTTCACTCTAGTTCAGGCTGACTTGGAACTCACTGCATAGCTTAGACTAGCCTTGAACTTGGTAACTGCACTGCACACAGCCTCACAAGTTCAGGAACTAAAGGTGTATGTCACCCAACCAGGGTAATTTTCCTTTTTAAATATCTAATTTTAGAGCCTGGGAAATGGGTTATCATTAAAACTACTATCTTGCAAAACCCAGTTTCAATTGCAAAGCACCCACTTAAGCCAGATGCAAAAAGTGGAACACATACCTTGTGTTAGTGGGAAGGTGCCCAGTAATGCCAAGAAGTATAAGTATGTTCACACACATGCATATGTGCATGTATGAGTACACACTGACACACATACCCCAATAAATAAATTAAAAACAAGAAGAACAAAGTAAGAAACTTTTTATTTTTGAAGTGTGTGTGTGTGTGTGTGTGTGTGTATGTGTGTATGGTATACAGATGGATGCTACGGGTTATTCAAAGGTTCTACCACTGAACTACATTTCCAGTATTATTTGTATTTCTTGGTCACTTTTATAGGACTTGGATTAGATAATGTAAAAAGATCTACATAAAAGTAGTATGAAGGTATAATAATTGTATAATTACTATGAAAGGTATATATAATAATAACAATAATTGGTGTCATGCATAGTTTTATTGACCTGTTTTTCTCTTTTCTTTTTAAAAATATTTTTGTTGAAAAATTCCATAATTATAAACAATATCCCATGGTAATTCCCTCCTTCCCCCCACTGTCCCCTTTGAAACTCCACTCTCCATCATATCCCCTCCCCCTCTCAATCAGTCTCTCTTTTGTTTTGATGTCATAATCGTTGCTTCCTCTTATGATGGTCTTGTGAAGGCAGTGTCAGGCACTGTGAAGTCATGGATATCCAGGCCATTTTGTGTCTGGAGGAGCACATTGTAAGGAGTCTTACCCTTCCTTTGGCTCTTACATTCTTTCTGCCACATCTTACTCAATGGACCATGAGCCATGGAAGGTATGATTGAGATATTTAAGTGCTGAATACTTCTCTGTCACTTCTCAGCACCATGGTGCCTCTTGAGTTATACCAAGGTCACTGTCTTATGAAAAGAGAAGGTTCCCTAGCCAAAGGTGAGAGTAGCATTAATATGTGGGTATAAACATTAAGAGCGGTACTTGTTGGTCAGTTTGGTGAGCATAGTATATACTTTTAGCCAGACAGCAGCAGACATTACACTCCTAGGGCTCATGACTACCCCTGTTGTAGGCTTTCAGTATCAGGGATGTGTTTTCCCATAGAGTGGGCCTCCAGTCAAATTAGAGGGCTGTTGGTTTCCCCATAACAGATGTGCCACTATTGTACCCATTGGCTCATTTGGCATGGTGTGCCAAATATAAGGCTTGCAATGTCCACTGTTGGGTATATTCACTGGTGACTCCTGTCTTTCCCATTGAACTGCATGCAGCATGGCTTTTTCCAGCTTTCTGTCAGCTGGTCTACATGGACAAGGTTTTCAGCTCAGCTCCAACAGGATTTCTCAGTGCATTACAGCCCAAGCATGTGGAGTCTTCAGCAATAGGGTCTTTCCATGTATTCCTGGTGGGAAACCAAGGGCCTTGGAAATGGCCTGTAATGTTCGGGGGCATCAGGGACCTCCCTGGCAAGCAACTCACTGGAAGGTATCCCATCCCTGGCACTGAAAATTTTCTATTAACAATCTATGGCTCCTGTGTGCTCCATTGTCCAAAAGTAGGTTTCCATATGATTTATTTATATACTCTTAGATTTTGATTAGCCCTCCCTCAACTTTTCCTTACTCAATCTCTTCCCCTGACCTAACTTAGACATTTTCACCCCCATTAATCTCTTCTTCAACTTACATATATACAATACCATCCTATTAGGTGGCTCCTCCCTCCTTCCCTATTCCGTTTATATCTCATTTCTAGCTTACTAGCCTATGCTACTGAGTTTTCTTCCTACTTACACAGTAGTCCAGTCATTTGTAGCTAGGATCCACATATGAGAGACAACATGTGACATTTGGTTTTCTAAGCCTGGATTACCTCACTTAGTATAGTATAGTTTAATCATACTGTTTTTATTTCTCTTTATTAAGAAGACTCCAGAATTTCTTTACAGAATTACAAAAGCACAAAACATAACAGTTATTGTCCAGAAAATGCTTGAATATTTACAACACAGCAAAGAAGAATGAATTACTGCCAATCTTGTTGGCAATGTATCAGAGTTGCAAGGAAATATCTTTTGCTTCAACTTGAGTTACAAAATATCTTCTGTACTGACTTTAGAATATTTGGCACAGACATGGTCACATGTGAATTAAGTTAAGGGATATAGAAATAACATACATTCTTGATTCTTTGAAAAATAGGGATTTTGTAGATTTCTTCAGGGATAGCTGTTTTTTCTCATTTTTTTTTTATTCACTTGGTCTTTTTCCAATGCAAATATAGGAACATCTACTGATTGCTTTTCTCATTTCTTCTTCTTTTTTTTTTTTTTGTTTTAGTTGCTGAATATTAAACCTAGGGACTTATGCAAACTAAACACAATTCTATTACTCTGCACCTGGATCCTTTATTTAGTCTCCATATTCCTGTTTTAAAACTGATAGTTCAACATTTCTAATTAAAAAAAAATGTTGGGAACTTTAATATAGGAACATTCCTGCTACGTTTCTTTTCCGAGTAAAAGACTGTGTTTTGTATAAGAAAGGATGGATGCAAGAGAATGTCAGGATTCTAAAATACATATTTTATGATATTGTTTTTATTGGAAAGATTCACAATTCAATCACTGAGAATTCCACTTGGAATTTAATTGCCTTCACTTTTCTTATTTAAAAATTTTAAAAGATGTATTTAGTTGTAAGAAACAATGAAATAGTCTTAATTTTAGTTTTGTCCTAGACAGTGCTATAGCTTAATAGTGCTTAAACTATAGTTTAAAATATGCCTGTGTTGTGGTGCATGTGTTTAATCCCAACACCCAGGGAGCAGAAGTAGGACAATTGCCTTGAGTTTGAAGACACTCTGAGACTACATAGTAAACTCCACATCACCCTGGACTAGAGTGAGACCCTATCTCAAAAAAATTGCCTAAATATATATACCACAATATTTAGCCTCTTTGGATTACATATAAAATTTTCCATCATTTATCTCCTTAGATACCTTTTTCATACCTATCTATCATCTATCAATCTATTGATCTATCGATCTATCGATCTATCTATCTATCTATCTATCTATCTATCATCTAGTACCTGTTATACATAAGTCTGGTGCTAAAGTGATGTAAACTTGAATTGTTGAAGAAGTGTTTATTTAGGACGTGTTTTACATAAAACTGAGCTATGGTTCATTTTATGGTAGAAGTTAAAGATCCTTTCATAATAAAGTAAAAGTGCCATACTAAGATGAACTGGTTTTATTTTCTAAATGGATGCTGAAAATAGGATAATCTGACTAAGCAGCATTAAAAATTTATGTATTCTTAACAATGTGCACACATACGCTCCTGACAATACATGGTTTATTCAGATAATGAATGCATTTTCAGTGGGAAGAGTTGTAATATATCCAGGTACTGCCAATGATTTTCTGAGATTGTTGCTAAAAGTTTGTAGAAGAGTCATTGTGGAAATGAGAGGACATTGACTTGTATTTTAATTGTTCTTTAAGTTGTGATGAGGAAGCATATCAAGGGTGAAGACTCTATGCTGTGGAGTTTTACCTCACCTTACTAAGCATGGAAGTCATATTCTATCCACACACATTTCTTCAAGTTCTGAGTTGGGTGAGCAAAGTACATTACATAATAACATTTAAAATTTTTTCACACTGAAGACTAAGTATGAGCAGATTTCCTCAGAAAACACTCAGTTCTACTCAGCTAATTCTTTTCAGTTTTTTGAAAACTATCAATATCAATAGATAATGTCCATCTCTTAACAGTTTAGTTAATTATCCTTGCCTACTTTCTTAGTGAGGATGTCTGTTTGTGTATCTCTGCTTACAATTTATTGGTTGTGTTCTTTACACTGAGGCCATGTTAATATGTATCTGTGCTGTTGTGGTTTGATTTAGGTGTCACCCATAAACTTGGGTATCCTGAATGCTAGGTTCCCAGCTGATGGAGAATTAATGCCTTCTGGAGGGAGTGTATTGTTGGGAGTGGGCTTAGGATATTATAGCCAGTTTCCACATGCCAGTGTTTGGCACACCCTTCTGTTGCTGTTGTCCACCTTATGTGGGCCAGGGGGTGATGTCCACCCTCTTCTCATGCCATCATTTCCTCTGCCATCATGGAACTTCCCTCTTGAGCCTGTAAGACAAAATAAATCTCTTTTTTCCCACAAGCTGAGCTTGGTTGGGTGATTTCTACCAGCAATATGGACCTGACTGCAACAGTAATGTAGTATCAAGGAGTGGGATTGCTGCTAGACACCTGACTGTGTGGCTTTGACCTTTTGGAGCTGATTTTCAAGAGGAATGTGGAAAGATTTGGAACCTTAGCCTAAGAGATGCCTTGCAGTGCTGTAAGTACAGCTTGATGAATTATTCTGGTCAGTGTTGAAAGACCTGAATGCAATAAGAATTATGAACTGTGAGAGTTGGCTTATGAGGGTGAGAAGGAGCTTTGTTTTGACTGGGCTAGCAGTGTATGTGAAAAGTGTACTATTATGTCCATGTCCTGAGAAGTTGTGCAGGGCTGCTCTGCATAGAAATGAACTGGTCTGAGCAGAGGGATATGGCACAGAAAGAAAAATCTTTGGGTGAACTGCTGCCCATTCAAATGTAATTGAGAGATTACAACCTTTGAGATTGGGCCAGCTGATTTGCACTGGGGCAACAAAAGAAAGTAGACTCTTTTGAAAGGGCCCAAATGCTCAAGGAGTGTCCTGTTCTTCAAAGTCTGATTTATTCCCCCCTGGATTAACAAACTGGCACCCTACCTGATATTGAGGAGTATAAGAAATGCTGGAAAGAGTGTCATTGAGTTTGCAACACCTGTGAATCAGGTTTCCTAGATTCCTGTATGGAGACCCCATTGGGGTCATGAGGATGAACCTTGGATTGCAGTGGAGACCCAGTGGAGATTCTGGGACCATGAGATGGCTGCTTAAGAGAGCTGCCGGCCTTGATGAAGTTTCCCAGGACTGTGAGTAGCCTAGCTGGGGGGATGGAATTGGAATGCCAAAGACTTGTTGCTGGTTAGAATTATGGAACTTGGAGATTTGTCACTGGCTAGGGTTGATGGACTTGGAGTTCCAGTTTAATGTTTGCCCTGGTTGTTATAAACCTTGTATTGGCTGAATGTTTCTTTGTGATGCTCAGTGCCATATTTTGTAGTGTGAATGTTTATTCTGTATCATTATGGGATTTTTTTGAGGTTAATTTTTGGTTATTATGGCTCAGTTAAAAGATCTTGGGTTGGGGGATGTTTGAACATCATTGGAATTGATAAAAACTATGGGGATTTTTACAATTACACTGAATACATTACCTTTCATATCATGGATGTTTATCAGTTTATGGAGGCCAGCAGTGGAATGTGGTGGTTTGATTCAAGTGTCCCCCATAAACTTAGGTGTTCTGAATGCTAGGTTCCCAGATGGTGGGAGATTTGGGAATTAACGCCTCCTGGAGGGAGTGTATTGTTGGGGGACTGCTTATGGGTTTTATAGCCAGTTTCTCCATGCTAGTGTTTGGCACACTCTCCAGTGGCCATTGTCCACATTATGTTGGCCAGCAGGTGATGTCCACCTTCTGCTCATGCCATCATTTTCCCCTTCCATCATGGGCTTCCCCTTGAGCCTGTAAGCCAAAATAAACCTCTTTTTTCCCACAAGCTGCTCTTAGTTAGGTGATTTCTACCAGCAATGAGAATTTACTGCAACATATGCCATGGCTGTATAACAAGTTATCCCAAAGTTAGTAGCCTAAAACAACACAAACTTATTCCCTCAGTTTCTATGGGGCAGGCAACTAGGCATGACTTACCAGAATTCTCTGTTCCTCTCATATCCCTGGGCTGAAGCTAAGGTGATGACAGGAACTGAACCGTCATCTAGAGCTTGACTGGTGACGTGTCTACTTCCAGACCCATTTGTGGTCAATGCAGACTTCTAACTTCTTGGACATGACTTCCTGTGACTGAGGCTTCAGTTTCCTACTATCAGCTATAGTCTCTCTACTTGCAAACTTTACTTAGCTCCTTGAGTATTTTATTACTATCTATACCATTTAAATATTCATGTCTTATACCGGTTGTGGTGGTGCACTCCTTTAATCCCAGCACTCAGGAGGCAGAGGTAGGAGGATCACTGAGAGTTCAAGGCCACCCTGAGGCTACAGAGTGAATTCCAGGTCTGCCTGAGCTAGAGTGAGAGTCTACCTTGAAAAAACCAAAATAAATAAATAAATACAAACATCTTCTTAGATTCATGCTTATGTTACAGTTTTATTTATAAATTAGCATACACAGAAATAGGCTTTTGCAAGGCATTTTTCATACATATTTAGTTTTGGTTACCATTTCTCCTCCTTTGTACCTTTCCCCATCTCTGTCCCATGTCTACACTCGCCCCTTCCACATCCAGTGTGCATCCTTCCACATTCATACTATAGATGCTCTATCACTCTCTCCATACCTCTTTCTTAAAACCTCCTTCCCCTCTCACAGGCTACTTTCTAGTTTCCTAGCCTCTGCATGAATGCATTCTCACATAATACATGTGTATAAAAATTAGAAGCTAGGATCTGAATATGAGTGAGAACACGTGGCATTTGTCTTTGAGTATGAGATACCTAAAATTAATATAATATTGGTCAGTGTCATTTGTCCTCCTGAAGAATCTAATTTCAGTATTTATTTATTTTCAAGATAGGGTCTCATGCTAGTCCAGGCTGATGTACACCTTAGTCTGTAGCCTCAGGTTTGCCTCAAATCTACAGTGACTTTCCTATCTCAGCCTCCATAATGCTTGAATTAAAGTCATGCACCACCATACCTGGCTTATAATTCCATTTTTAAAAATAGGTTGATAAAATTAAATGGTATATGTGTACTACATTTTCATTATTCAATCATCTGTTGATAGCTGTCCAGGATGGCTCCATTTCCTAGCTATGTGAACAGAGCAGCACTGAATGTAAATGTACATCCTTGTGGTAAGATATAGAGGCTTTTGTTTATTTTCTCAGGAATGATGTAGCTAAGTAATTTTACATAAAGTTCTATTTTTTGTTTGTTGAGAACACCCTCAGATTTTCATAGTGGCTGCAACACTTTATAGGTTCACCACCAGTGAGTAAGAGCATCTTTTCCCACATCCTCACCAGTAATTATTGTTATTATATTGTTTTGATGATAGCTAGCCTGACTAGGGTAAGATAGAATATCAAGAAAGTTTTAATTTGCATTTGTGGTGGCTAATAATGTTGAAAACTTTAAATTATTTATGGGGCATTTGTTATTTTTTTTCTTTTGAGAACAGTTGAGTTCATTGGTCCATTTATTGACAGTTTTGGTTTTTCTTGTTTACTTATTTAATTTTTGCATTATGTGTGTACGGTATGTGTGAAGTGGTGTGTGTCTATGTGTGGTGAGTGCACATGTGTGTACTGATGTGTGTGTTTATGTAGAGACCAGAGGAGAACTTTGGGTGCCCCTCTCTTTCACTCTTCCTTCACACGTGGTCTCTCACTCAAAGTGGGGCTGCCATTTTTCAGTCAATGAGCCCTAGAAATTCACTGATCTCCCCTGAGATACATATATATGTGTTATAGATTTGTGTTGGCCACTTCCGGCTGTTCTAGGGAGTTCAACTGGAGTGGTCTCAGGCTCTGTCATACTGTTATATTTAAACAGCAAGTGTTCTTAACTACTGAACTCCATCTCCCCAACCCTGGTGTTTAATTTTTTGATTCTAGATATCACTCGTTTAGATAAATTTTATATATTCTGGATATTAGTCACTTACTGAAATGTATTAGTTACTTCACTCATTGCTGTGACTGAATATTTGAAGTAGCTTAAGGAAGGAAAGATTTATTTTGGCTAACAATTGCGGAAAATACAGTCTATCTCAACAGAGAAGACATGACATAAGAGTGAGTGGTGAGATGTCCACATTACATCCACATTCAGGAATAGAGATGATGAACAGGAAGTGTTGATGGTCTACAAAAACTCAAAGTCCACCCTCAGTGATAGAGTTCAGTAAAGTTTTCCCTCAAGGTACCACAAACTTCCCCAACAGCCCCACCACCTGAACACCAAGTGTTAAACATAAACTATGGGGTTATTTTGTAATCAAGCCATAACCTGAGGTATGTCCTGAATAAATTTTCTCATTCTGTGTGCTGCCTGTTCACTCTGGGTGAATATGTGTGTGTGTGTGTGTGTGTGTGTGTGTGTGTGTGTGTGTGTGTTGTGTGTGTGTGTGTGTTTGCATACACATACATACATATATATTCCTGTGTAGAAACTTTCTAATTTCATGTAGTCTCATTAATCAATTATTTGGGATATTTCCTAGCCCAGGCTTACCTGAAATTCACGATGTAATCTCAGGCTGGCCTTGAACTCATGAAGATCCTCCTACCTCAATGTTCTGAGCACTGAGATTAAAGGCAAGCTGTACTACAATCAGTGGGATTTTGTTTTTTTCTTTTTGAGGAAGGGTCTCATTCTAGTCCAGAATGACCTGAACTCATGGGTGAAGCACAGGATAGCCTTAAAATCACCACCGTCCTCCAACCTCACCTTCCTGAATGCTAAGATTAAAGGTGTATTGTGCCACCCTGGCTAAGATGCTTTTTATTATGCTGTTATTTTTTAGCTATAGAATATGTTTATTTCTAATAGATTTTCAAAAGAAAGCTACACTTAAATGTGCTGAAATGTTGACTATGAAGTGAAGTTTTTAATGAAAATAACAGGAATGCCAACTTTATTTGGTGTGGCACATTTAAAATTATGAGTAGGGAGTAGAGATATAACTCAGTTGGTATAGTGCTTGCCAAACAAGCATGAAGACCTGAGTTTGAGGCCCAACACTGCATAGTTTGACATGGTAGCACATAATGTAGCTATCCTCAGCTATATAGGGAATTGGAGATTAGCCTAGGCTACATGGTCCTGACTCAAAATAAAACTGTAATTATGAAATCTATGTCAGCGAAGTGTTGGTAGAATTTGTCGGTTTTGTCATGAAGTTCTTAAGAATTCACTATTTTTCTTTTGCAGCTCTGTCCAGTCTAAAGTAATGTTAAAGTATTGTGATGATAGATCTCCAAATAGTAAATTGGTTTTGCATGTGCATGTGTGTGTGCACATACACACACATGTGAGCATGTTCATGTTTGAGGGCAGGCACAGACATTAGAGAACAATTTTCATGTATTGGTTCTTGCCTTCCTTCTAATATGAGGCAGAGTTGTTCACTCTCAAGAGCTTCTGAGTTTCTAGGAAATCCTCCCATTTCATGTTCAGCATGATGGAATTACAGAAGATCACCATGGCTTCTGGATTTTACATAGAATCCAGAGTTGAACTTGGGTGCTGAAGCTTATGCTGCAAGACTTTATTTCCACTAAGGACTTTTTTACAAAAACAAAAACACTTCCATTGACTTCTGTGGTGGTCTGATACAGTTGTCCTCCATAAACCTAGGTTTTCTGAATGCTAGGTCCCCTTCTGATGGCAATTTGGAAATTAAAGCCTCTTGGAAGCAGTGTATTGTTGGAGGCAGGCTCATAGTTGTTATAACCAGTTTCCTCTTGCCAGTGTTTGGCATACTCTCTTGTTGCTTTTGTCCACCTGATGGTAGACAGGAAGTGATGTCCACGCTCTGCTCATACCCTTGTTTCCCTATGCATTCATAGAATTTCCCCTCAAATCTATAGACAAAATAAATACATTTTCCCACCATCTGCTTTTGTCAGGTGTCTTTTGCAAGCAATGCAAACCTGACTGCATCAGTAAAGTTGGTACCAGAAGTGGGGCTATTGCTACCAGAAACTTGATTCTGTGTCTTTACCTTTTGGAATTGCTTTGCAGGAAGAATGTGGATAAGTTTGAAACATTGGCCTAAAAGACACCTTGCAGTGCTGCAAATACAACTTGATGGATTATTCTGATGAGTGTTGAAAGACCTAAATGCAGTAAGAACTATGGACACTGGGATATTTGCCGCGGACTGACTCTCGGGGAGATCAGGACCGAGGGAGAACAAGGGCGAAGGCTCAAGGAGAACTCGGGATTCGGCGAGGAAATGACAGACAGACACACTCTAAGTTGAATATGCTGCTGCAATTTACTGAAGGTTTCATGAAGATTTTATACAGATTGAACAAGGAAACTTAGCAAGCCAACAAGTGATCTCAAAAATCATTAATCTAAACAATCTTAAGTATTGTTCTATTCTAAGCACCCATGCAATATTTATCAGGCAGGAAATGTACCCATATTTTTTTTTTTTTTAAGGAGGACGTCTCACACCACTGACCACAGCTTTACATGAATAGAAGCTTGGGGCAAGAGGTATAAGGTGAACAATAGGTTATTTATTTCTTATAAACCAAGCAGAGAGCCATCTCTTTCCACTTATTAGATTATTTATATAATCCTCATATTCATTATAAAAGTGTTTCTATCCAAAAGACCACCAATATTTTAAGGCTGGTTTAATGCTTTCCAGGAATTCTTTTCTTTCTTATCTAGAGTATAAGCACCAAGGCTTACGTGTCCTTGCTAAGCGTTCCATAAATGGAAGAGAATGCAATAGCCTCCTTTTCCCTTCATAACTTACCCATCTGTCACCGAATTCATCATATCCTCCCTCATAAGGGAGTGGATCTAGGTATTTTCCAGCTCTGGGAGTCCACCTTGGTGGAGTCCACCATCTGCCTTTGATAAAGTACTGAACATACCCCCCAGGAAGCGTTCTGGTGGGAATGCCCAACTTTTGTAACTTCTTTTTTGCAGAATCGTCATGCTTCTTATGAACATTACCGATTAACATTTCTACTTTCACTTTCTCAGGATCAGTATTGTCTTCAGTCATCATAAGCTGTTTCTACTCTACACCATCTAAAAACTGTCCTAGAGTTAATTTTTTATCCCTAGTAGAGTTATACATTTCCTCCATTGCCCTAATCATAGGAGGGGCACATTCAATACTCAAATTGTTCCTTGTACTTTGATTGTGTGCATGATTACCAGTAAGCGTAGCGTAGAACTAGCTGTTCTTTAACAAACAACCAGAAGAAAGCAGAAAAGAAATAAAGCACAGAAAATAGCCCACTGGCGCCAGCAATTAGGTCGTCGTGACTTCTTATAGGCAGCAGGAACCATGACAGTAGCTGACTGCCAAGGGGTCACCGGGGGCATCCCTCCGAGGAGTGCTGGCCCTCTGTCCTCAGCTCTCTACCAGTGTAGAGGCATCTTTGCTACACAGGCGAGGTCGCCGTGGACATAGCAGATATTGGCTTATAAGGGTGAGAAAGAATTTTGTAGGGACTGGGGTGGAAGCAGTTTGTGTGAGTTATGCCCGTGACCTGAGAATTTATGCAGGGTTGCATTGCATAGAAATGGACTGGTGTGAGCAGATTAATATAACACAGAAAGAAGTGAAATACTTGGCCCAAAGTTTCTGCCTGTTTAGCTGCACTTTTGAGAGATTATAAGCATTGAGAATGGGCCAGTTGACCTACATTGGGCAACAGGAAGAATATAGACTCTTGAAGGGGCCTGAATTCTCAGAGTGTCCTGTTCTTCAAAGTCTGCTTTATTCCCCCCACCCCTGGGTTAACAAATTGGCAGCCCATGTGGTATTGTGGAGTATAAAAGATACAAGAAATAATGGGTCATTGAATTTGTAACATGGGTTTGTTTTCTTTTAGGGGGAAATGGGCATAGGCAGTGTGCACAAGGCATGTTGTATTACCTGTGTGGTGACCCAATGGAGCCATGAGGATGAACTGTGGGTTGTGGTGGAGACCCAGTGGAGATGCTGGGAATTTGAGATGGCTTCCAAGGAGAACTGCCAGAACCAGATGAAGTTTTCTAAAATTGTTAGTAGCCTAGCTGGAGGGGCAGATTTGGAACTCCAGAGAATCATCATTGGTTAGAATTGACTTGGAGACTCATTACTATCTAGAGTTGTTGGTTTTGGAGCAACAGAGTTTGATGTTTGCTCTGTTTAAATCTTGTATTTGTGGAATATTTATTTGATATGCCCAGTGCAGTCTTTTGCAATGTGAATGTTTATTCTGTACCATTATGGGTTTGGGGGCTTTGTTGGTATTGGAGGTCAGTTAAAAGACCTTGGACTATGGGGATCTTTGACCATCATTAGGATTGATAAACACCATGAGGGTTTTTAAAGTTGGGTGAATGCATTGCATTTTACATCATGTATGGTTATCAGTTCATGGGGGCCAGGGACAGAATGTGGTGGTTTTATTCAGATGACCCCATAAACTTAGATGTTCTGAATGCTGGGTCCCTATAAATTAAGATAGTGCATCCTGGATGCAGTGTATTCTTGGGGGTGGGCTTATGTTATAGCCAGTTTCCCCTTGCCAGTGTTTGGCACACTTTCCTGTTTTCTATCTGATGTTGTACAGGAGGTGATGTCCACCCGCTGCTCATGTTGTTGTTTCTGCCATCACAGAGCTTCTTCACCTCGAGTCTGTAAGCCAAAATAAACCTTCCCTACCTACCCCCACCCAAGCTGCTTTTGGTTGGGTGATTTATGCCAGCTATGTGAACCTGACTGCAACAGCTTCCTTTTGCACATTTTTTAAACAGCCTTAGGGCTAGAAAGATGTATTAGCAATAAAGACACCTCCTCCAAAGCCAAAGGACCCAGATTTGATTCCCCAGGACCCACATGAGCCAGACGTACAAGCTAGTGTACACGTCTGTAGTTTGTTTGCAGTGGCTGGGTGCCTTGGCACAACTATACTCTCTCTATATTCCTCTCTCGCACTCTCCTTGCCTCTCTGTCTCAAACTGCTTGTTCTCATCTATCTTAGATAAATAACTAAAAATAAAATAAAAATCCCTAAATTGATTACCCTTTGCTATAATTCTGCCTACTTTTACTTCCAAGTGAATTTTGTAGTGTAGTCTTCTTCTGGAGCCCATCATACGTTTATAGAAGCTCTTCTGTATTCGTTTCTTGAATGTATCCTTTTGTCTTTCCTAGGATGCCTGTCATATCCTGTGCTCGCTTGTTGAAAGCAAGTATGTTTAAAACTCACATCAGATGCCTTTCCCTGTAGAGATAATTGCTCAGCCACTGGTGAGCTTGCCTTGTGGCCAGAAACTTGCTCCCTCGACCACAGGAGAGAGAAGTGAGGGTTATATTGTGTTATGTAAATCTCTTGATTTCATATTCCCATGCTTTTTACTCTAGTGTGTGTCTGTGGTTTGCTGTGATCCAAACTTCACTCTTCCATCAGAGTTCTATTTAGATTTCAGTTTCCAATAATGTGAACTCTCTCCATGGCCTGTGCTGCTCCTGGTGCCTATAGTCCTTCCTGCACTTGCCTGGTGGGAACCATTCTCTCGTCTGGTGTGGCTGCTGCACCACTGTCTTTTTTAGGCAAAAAATCCATCCAAGTCATATGTCCATTTTCTATAGATATTTCTCATATTTATCTTTTGTTATCAATATCTATATCTATATATCTATATATCTATATATCTGTCTTGGATCTCTTCCACCTAAACTGTTTCCAGGTTTCATTGGCACTATTTTCTTTTCTTTTTATTCTTTTATGGTCTTTCAAGACAGGGTCATACTCTTGCCCAGGTTGGTTCAAAATTACAGTAATCCTCATACATCTGTCTCCCAAGTGCTAGGATTCAAGATATGCACCACAATATTCAACTATGGTTCTATTTCATAGTAGATAATGACCACATGGAATGGAAGTCACATTATGGAGTGTTCTCAAATGTTTCATTTGCTTTAAAGTACTTGAAATTCATTACATTTTAGTTTTGGTTTGCAAAATACCCAAAATTTATGTGGTTACATGTAATTAGTAACTATATTAAAATATTAAATATATTGATTTTATAGTCTACAATTTTGGAGTTACCCATCCAAGTACTAACCCTGCATAGCTTCTGAGGTTAGACAAGGTAAGTTGTGTTCAGGGAGGTATGGCAATAGATTGTGTCCTATAATTTGGTTAAATCCAATAGATCAGGAGTACCTTTGTAATATTCCTTGAGAGATGCTAGAATTTATGCATCTGTGATTGTCATGTATGAGGCATATATTGTTACATTGTATCTACATTTTGCTCTTTTTCACTGTTTAAATATTTTTATTTATTTAAGAAAGAGAAAGAAATGGTGGGGAGATGGGCATGCCAAGGCTCCTAACTACTGGAAACAAATTACAGACGCACGTGCCATCTTGTGCATCTGGCTTACATTGGTACTGAGGAATTGAACCTAGGTCCGTAGGCTTCAGAGGCTATCATCTTACCCACGATGCCATCTACATAGCCCTCTTTCTGCTTTTGATATCAAGTTAATACAGATTTCATAAAATAAGTTGTGAGCTAGAGTGTAAAGTGCTTGTCTACTCTGCTTGAAGCCTTGGGTTTTATCCCCAATACTACAAAAGATAAGAAGTGTTGGGGTTGTTTTCTCTCATATTTACTGGAAGAAGTTGAACAGAATTTCTCCTAATTCTTTCTTAATAAGTGATACCATGTAGACCTGGGGATTTCCTTCTTGGGACTTTGTGTTCTATGAATGATATGGTAGGTTTTTGTTTTGTTTTCTGTGTTTTTGTTTATTTTATTTTTTTTAAAAGACTGTATCCTCATTTGCTATTGATATGATTGTATTGACCAGTGTCCTGAGGAAGGCACGGTGTCAGGCTCCACATGCAGCTTGTCTCTGGGTGAACAAGCAGTGTTGTTGGCAAGCTGGCCCATTATTGGGCTGGTGACCAATTGGGGACCATGTGTACAAACACATGAGCATGTAGGGGAAATTTTAATTTGCTGAGCAAAGACCAGAAAGTAGGTAGAGTGTCCAGCCCTCACTGGGCCTGAGTTTATCCTTCCAAGATTTAACTGCTGTGTCATCCTGTGGTAATTTCCATTTGAGACCCCACCCCAATTTATATCCATGTGGAGGATAACAGCCATGACCTGTGTCATATGATGTGAGACAAAGCCAGAATGAGTTTCCATTTTTAGCCTTAACCATAAGTAATTGAACGTGGGAATAGTTGCTTGGACAGAAATGAGATGTGGTGACTGCAGGCCTGTGAGGGTAATGCAAGCTGTCTTGGGAGAAATGGGGCATACTGGGAACAGCTTCCCATCAAACTGAGCTTGGAACCAAGGACTGAGGAGAGTCTAGGAGGGGAAATGTGGAGGGCAATCCCAGACTAGCATTATAAAAATTGTGGTAGGTGCAAGCCCATTCCAGAATGAAATATCAGTGTGTCGAGGGTACAAATAGTGTTGGCAGTCATGAGGAAAAATGAGAGGTAATAGACCTTACCTTCTCAGAGATTGGTCAGCTAGTGAGGTTCTTGTGGGAGATTCCTTAAAGATTAAAGTTTATCCTTCTAGAAGTTGTCAGTCCAAATTGAAGGTGATAGCAAGCCTGGTCTTCCCAAAGGTTCCAGGGAAGAGTCTTTTCTGCCTCTTCCAGGTTCCCTAGCTCCTGGCTTCCCTGGGGTCTTGGCTTGTAAATTTGTCCTTCCAGTTTCTGTTTCCTCTTCCCTTTCTGTGTTATGTTAGTCTTTGGTTCATTATTTTTAGAGAAAGTTCTCTTTGTGCATTCCAGGCTTGTTCAAACTTGAATTCTCCTTCCACAGTATTGCAAGTGGGATTACAAGTGTGTATAATCAGGGCTGTAGAGATTGCTTAGTGGTTAAGGTGCTTGGCTACAAACTCTTGCTCAACTCTCCAGGTCTCAAGTAAACCAAACACACAGTGACTCAGGGGTACAGTGTTGCACATATGCACAACGGGATGTGTGCTTCTGGAGTTTGATTACAGTGGCTGAAGGCCCTGGTGTGTCAATTCTGTCTCTTCTTCCCTCCCTCCCCCCACTTGAATAACAACATAGAATAAAATAAATGTGTATAATCAGAACCATATTCTGGTGTATTTTGTTGTTGTTTTGAGGTAGAATACTTCTCTAGCACAGCCTGACCTTGAATTTACTATGTAGTCTCAGGGCGGCTTTGAACTCATGGAGATCCTCCTGTGTCTGCCTCCCAAGTGATAGAATTAAAGGTAAATGCCACCATACCTTGCTTTTGATATCTTTATGTCAAAATTTCCTCTTATAATGGTGCCAGTCATATGGGATTTGAATCCATGGTGATTCTTCCTTTTAATTCAGCCATCTTTCTGAAGGAACTATCTCCAGTGAGTCGGTTTCAGGTGCTGGGGTTCAATTTATGAATTTTGAAGTCAGAGACACAGTTTGGCCCACAACAGAAGTGCTGGCTGTGAGCAGAGAGGTGTGGCGGAGAGAAAGGGTGGGATATCTCTGTCCTTCACATTCTCTCTCATCATCTCCACTGGTGTATAGGCAGGTGACAGCCAGACATGACTTCTGTTTTCTGAGAGGCACAGTGATCTTCTTGTCTTCACTCAGTGTCATGTGATGACCTGTGTGTCTTCTTTCTGCTGAGAGAAATATCCTTTCTGAGCTCCCCCTTGAGATCTGAAAAGTGTTAATGTTACATAGAGCTGTGAACTCAGAGTCCTCTTGAGAAATTGGTCTTGTGCACTTGGTTAGCTCACAGACATAAGCCCTCTTTTACTACCCTTGATGTTCTCTCTCTTCTACATGGCTTTGATCTCCCATGTGTACACCTTTCCTCAATGTTCTGAAAGATCCAGGACTCTAAGTACCCCACACTTTTAGTCTCTACAAATCCCATTCTTCTTGCACAATTTGTCCAAAGGCAGGTGATGGGATGTGATTGAGACAGTGACATTGTGGTACATATATTCCTGTAGCCAGTGCCATTAAGTGGGCTTCAGGATGGCCTAGCATTGCCCATAAACCACTCTTGGGAGGATTCTGATTTGGCACATCTTGTACTATCAATGGTTTTTGTTGTTCAGATATTCTTGGAAAACTCAGTAGGTCAGTCCACTCTAGACAGAGCAGTTTCTGGTTTGAAAAGCGGTGCTGCATTCTTAATGGTATGCCATGGCAGAGGAGGGAGAAAAGATAGTAGTTGAAGTGGAATATAATCCCTTGGGGATATAGAATTCAAGTGAGAGCACAGTTTTGGTAGCAGTGAGTTCCCCAATATTATGGCAGAAAGTAAGGGGATAACTTAGTTAGATAAGGGATTGGAGGAGATTCGGCAGGAGAGTTGAAATTAACACTCTGCTGGGTTTTCTGAGAGGTGAGAGAACAGAGTGCATGAAGTCTTAGCAAAGCTATGGATATCACAGGGACACAGAAGGAACAGGACCATCTTCAGAGGCATGATAGAGCAGACAATTGACATTAGCACTTTCACTACTGAAGATGGGAAAGGATATGAACATGGAAGTTCACATATGTGGAAGCCACAGGCACACAGAAGAAGCAGGGCCATCTTCAGAGGCATGTGAGAGCTGAAAACTGACCTTAGCACTTTCACTATTACAGACACAATAGAAAGGATATGAGCACAGCAGTTGCTAAAAGTGAGTGTGAGCATATGGCTGGTACAGGGGCCTGCATGAAAAGCAACTTTACATTTTTACTCAGAGCATAAACATGTCTGGTGTCTGAGCAAGCTTATATGCTATATGTCCATTCCTGCTGTCCTATTCATGCCTGCCCTCTATAACCTCTCACAGTGTCTTCATTGACATATCTGTTCCTACAAATACCCCTTGCTTGTCAAGAACAGGAATCCCTGAGTCTATGGGATGCACAGAGTGTGGGAGAAAGTGGGCTTGGGTGAAAGGCAGAAGAAGAATTGCCTTTGCATAGTAGACGACAGTATCCTCCCATCTGCTTTTCTCTGCCAAGTTCTCTGACCTGCAAAAGCAGGAGACTCAGTCATATGAATGAAGGTAGACACATACAGATCAAACACAAGTCTCTTTTAGGAAGACACTTAGACTAGTGGATAACGAAGGCAGCAAGAACAAATGGACAAGGTCAGATGATCAACAATAACATGAAGGATGTCCCCATGTGTAAATGAGGCTTGTATTTCATGTACAAGTTGCCTTAATGTACATCACCCCATGTGACGTTCAACAGCATCTGTGAAGGTCAGAAGTCAGTGTTTCCTGTGAGATGATGAACATCCATGATAAAAAACTGTCAACAGACTAAAGCTCTAACTCCAAAGCAATAATACACAACTCCTTTCTGGACATCACACTTTGGAACTGTGTGAGCAGCACCCACTGCCCAGGTTGGGCATTACTGCTATTAGTGAGTAGAACATAAGCTCTGAGAAGTGTCTTATGTCTCAATGTGCCCTCATATGACACCTTCATATCATGGACCTGACACCTTATGAAAATGACAGGAGGGGAAAACCTCGAATGATCAGGCCCAACAGGCAGAGACCTACCCTTCAATGTTTCCTTCCTTCCTCAGATATGCCCTGTCCATGAGAACAGAAAGGATAGAATAAGTAGTTGGACTTTATTCGTATTGTTTCTAGGATGTGTAGATTTTCATTTATATAGAATGTCTCATCTATTAAATTAACAAGATTTATTCCTTCATTATTAACTTTCAGAGGTGATTGAAGAGGTTCTGATTGCTCTATTAGAACTATGAAGACTCTTGCCTATTAGGTTCACACTTGGTGTTTTCAGTCAGAATCTTGTGCTCAACCATGGTATCTGAGGTCAGTAGTCAGCACTGCTCCCTCTGAGGACCCTGGGTCCTGGGGACAAAGCTCAGGCTCCAGGCTCTATTGGGGGCCTCAGTGGTCAGCACTGCTCCCCTATCAGCATGAAGGAGGAAATGTGCATGTTCTCAAGTGCCAAGAGATGCTGTTTCCTCTCAGAGGACCTACCCTTCCTAATAAAGGGAGTAAAACCAGGAATCATTGTTGTTGGCTACAGTATTCTGACCTTTTCATGAAACCAGTAGAGTTAGCTTGTAGGCTTCAGATGAAAACCTTAGGTCCCCAGTTGCTTCTTACACACATCCATGCCTCTAGGCCTCATACACCAGGAATATTTCTGTACTCTTCTCAGTGTCCTATCTCCAAGGACAGACAAATGCATTCAGTAACACAAGAACATAAATTAGAAATATAAGCATAAATAAATAAACCTCTCAGGGGATCATCATACTTCCTTACCTTTCTGATGCCTACTTTTCCAGGGTGATGGTAAGAATACTGTGTATATCAGGTACTACAGGTAATCAAGAAGCAACCCCAGTATTCTGAGAAAGGTGCAGTTGGGGTCTGTGTCCAAGAAAGTTGAGCTAAAGCTCAGCCAATGTTTCAGTATGTCTGTTCAGAATAGAGAGATATTTCTTTATACTTTGAAACTCAAGGATGCCTGAGAACTGAGTTCTAAAGTTGCCTGGGCAACAGCAGGTCTGCATCATAGTGTGGGGAGGAGTCACAGAAGGGTTCTCAGGGTGGGGGAGGGGATATTTCAGCTCCTCCTCCAGCCCCACAACCGTGTAGAGCCTTCTCTCCAAGACCCCTGATCCATTTTTCATATATACGTGTGTGTGTGTGTGTATGTATGTATGTATTTGTGTGTGTGTGTGTATATATGTATATATATATATATATAAATTACATATATATAATAAACAACTTCTATACTTACAGACAACAAATCATGTTATTTTCCTCCCCTCCCCTGCTTTCCCCTTCATAAGTCTCCTCCCTCTCTCCGTTAGTCACTCCTTTAAATTTATGTCATCTTTTTCTCCTATTAGGAGGGTCTTGTGTAGGTATTGCTAGGCACTGTGAGGTCTTAGATATCAAGGCCAATTTCTGTCTGGACAGTTGTATGTAAGGAGTGGTACCCTTCCTTTTGCTCTTACATTCTTTCCGCCACCTCTTCCACAATGGATCCTGAGCCTTAGAGGGTGTGAGATGTTTCAGTGCTGGACACTCCTCCACCCCTTCTTCTAGCACTATGTTGGCTTTTGAGTCATGCAAGTGGCCATGGGCATCTGAAAGAGAAGCTTCTCTAACCAGAAGTGAGAGTATCCTGCTTCATTTTCCTTAAACCTGTTCCTAATATCATGTTCCTCAGGGAACTTTTCTATGTGCAACCAGATGTTTGTCAGTCCCTTTTACTTTCTGTGGCCTTTGATTTGTAAGCTACCAATTCCCTTGCTTATAAAGTCTGACATTTTGCTTGGAAGTTTTGATTTTTGTCACACATTTGAGTTTCAGGAGAACAGATTTCCTCCAGTGTATCTTGCATACTTCAGGAATAGTTTTCCCTTTCACTATCTTAAGATGCACAACACATGGACTGGGACTCCAGTCCAATTGGAGGGCAGTTGGTTTGGGAATACATCCCTGATACTGAAAATTTAAAACAGGGGTAGTCATGAGCCCTAGGGGTGTAACATCTGCTGATGTCTGGATAAATGTATATACTATGCTTATCAAACTGCCCAGTAAGCACTTGTCTTAATATTCATACCCTTATATTAATGCTACTTTCACTTTGGGTACAGAATCTTCTCTTTTCAGCTGGCAGTGACCTTGGGACGACTCAGAAGCTATCATAGTGGTGGAAAGAAGTGACTGGAGTACTGAGGAACATCTCTATCACACCTTCCAAGGCTCAGAGTCTAATGTGGAAGGGGTGGCAGAAAGAATGTAAGAGCCAAAGGAAGGGTGGGACTCCTTACAACATGCTCCCTCCAGAAATAAAATAGCCTGGATATCCATGATCTTATAGTGCCTGACACTACCTAAACAAGACCGTCATAAGAGGAGGAAAAGATCATGACATCAAAATAAAAGAGACTGATTGAGATGGGGAGTGGATATGATGGAGAATGGAATTTCAAAGGGGAAGGTAGGGGGAGGGAGGGTATTATCATGGGATATTTTTTGCAATCATGGAAGATGTTAATAAAAATGGAGAAAAAAAGATGCACAACACAAATTATTTTACATTTATATATTTTAGAGACTGTACATTAGGAAATGCATGTGATTCAGTCACCCTGAAATGGCTTTAGCCAGAAAAATGGACTCAAATCGCAAAACTAAAATAAATACAAAGTCAATGTATTTGATTAGAACTTCAAGCATGCTTGTGTGTCAAGTTATATATATATATTTTCTTGGTTCAGCCAAACTTCAGGCATTGTTCAACACACACACATACACACACACTTCCTTTGACAGACCAGTACAGTATTTTCATACCTAAGAAAAATAAATAATTCATCCTTTACTTACATTGTCTCACTTTTTTACCCCAACACTATGTAATCTACAGAGTTCTGGAACAGTTAACTTCAGCAATTTCTTAAGAGCTATATCTTTCTCATAAGGTATTATTAACTGACAATAATATAAGGGTTACTTTCCACAGTCTCTGGTGTCAGAGTTGGGCACAGAAGGGTCAAAGCCCAAGGGAAGACCCATGGGATTGAGAAGCATTCCTTTATGGACCACATAAGTCTGATCTTTTCTGAATGTGTCACCAATAGAAAATGTTTGAGAAGATTTTGTCTGCATAATTATCCTTGATGTCTGAAACTAAATAGCCTACCAATAACAACTTCTTTCAGCAGAGCTCCTCTGACTTTCATAAACTCCAAATCCCATACCCAAGACTAGCAGACAGGGGCATGGGAAGACGTGTGCTTGTTGCACTTTGCACATTATAGTGAGGAGGAAAGGTTGCTAGCCTGTTTCAAATTCAAATTAAGTTTTCAGCTTCCCAAATTCCTATTTCCATTCAAATTCATCTGGATAGCTCTAGACTTAGCCTCCTATATAAATGGGATGGGACACAACAGGGTTGGCACCAGAAGGCAAATCACTGAAACCAGTATCTCTATAGGAAAGAGAAAACAAGGGTAGGCTTGCTCCTAGCTTCTTAAAGACTGATTTATTTTTTCCATTCCATTCTCCTTCAGGTAATTGTGTGTTTGAGAATGATCATGTAGAAGTTAGAACCTGCACTGCAATAACAGTTCTTTGGTTGCAAGGGGGTTGGGGAATGGATTGTATTCTACAATAACATCTTGTCTTGTAAACAGCAAAAATATTTGATCCCTCCACAAGCCCATGGTGTATGACACTTGCTACATGAATCCAAGTAAAGGGATAAGTGAAAACCTAAGGAACTAACTACTCAATCTGTCCATAAGGTCCATGAGCTCACTAATGAACTGTGATGGCAAATGCTAGCCCAACTCTGATTCACTGGAAGAATTCTGGAACTGTTTTGTGAAGAGGGTCTGAAGTGAAATATATGCCCCATCCTTCTTTCTGCTTTCTCATCTCCAGCCACAAATTCCTATTTCAAATTTATTTATTCAGTTATTTAATTTTTTTAATGTTTGATTTATCCATTTGAGAGATAGGGAATTAGGAGAGAGGGGGGTAGAAGGGAGAGGGAGGGAGAGAGAGAGAGAGAAAGTGAGGAAGCATGGGTGCCCCAGAGCTTCAGGCCACTGCAAACAAACTCTAGGCACATGTACCACTTTGTTCATATGGCCTACATGGGTCCTGGAGAATCAAACCTTGGTCATTTGACTTTGCAAAACAACACCATAATGGGTGAACCATGTTTCCATTGCAAATTTAAATAAAACTGAAGATATGAGCCCTTGGACTCAAAGGTATGACATGTTCTGTGCACAAATACAATAACTTACCATGCAATTATCTTTGAAGTGTTTTTGGGCTATTACATCTTCAAAATAAAATGTAGGACCTCTCCCTTTTTTCACGTGAAGAATTGTTTCCCTAGGTTTCCCAAGTAGTAAGTTTATATTAGGTTTAATCCCATATTGATCCACCATTCCTACTATTGAGGTGAACCACTACTCAACTGCCAAGTGCAGAAATTACCTGGATGGTGGATTCAATGAGGAGTGCAGAATCCAACCAGAACCATTGAACCCTCCAAAGTATCCCCTGGGGTGGGAAGACAGCTTGTTCATTAACATGTGTGCCTCATAAGCATGCAGACCTAAGGTCAAGACCCAGAAGTCCCATTAGAAAGTGGGGCAAGGAAATGGCTCAGAACTAAGAGGCCTTGCCACTAAAACTTCCATGTTTGACTCCTCAGAACCTATGTACAAAGCTGAGTATGGCTGCACATATCTGTAACCCCAGTCCATGGTGTGTGGAAGGTGGAGATCAAGAATAGCTGGGGTTTGCTCATGGACTGAGGGAAAGACCAGGTTGAGGGGAAGACCCCATCTCATGGAAAGAAATACACGGATGAGTGATACAAGGTGGACACTGAAAGGAATACCATCTTGCGTCTGTGCAAACTGGAATTGAGGATATGCCTCCAGTGTAAAGTACTTGCTTGCCACCTTGAACCTCAGTTTGATGTCCTGGCACCTACATAAAGCCAAACTCAAAATCTCTCACATGTCTGTGATCCCAAGATACATATATCAATGTGAGGTGAAACTAGGAGAATTTGGAAACTCAAAGGCCAGCCAAACTGGAATAGACCAAAAAAAAAAATAATAATAAGGGAAACCTTATCTCAAACATAGTGCATGCAGAAGTCAAACACCTCAAACCTCCATGCACATGCAGTGGTATGTGCAATGCACACACACACACACACACACACACACACACACACACTTAAACTGAGTGTGGTGGTGCAAAATTGTACTCCTAGTGCTAGCTAGGAGTAGGCAGATCTCAGAAGTTCATTGGCTGACTACTTCAGCTTACATGGCAAGCTGCCAACCACTGAGTGACCTATCTCACAAAAAGGTGGAAAGTCTTATGAGAAATGACACTCAAGGTTGCCCGCTGGCCATCTCCATACATGCAAAAACTCACTCATATGTATATGTGCATAAGTACACACACACACACACACACATGTGAACCCTTCCTGTGGTTTTTACCCTCTGGTTATGAAGTGTATTTCTGACTTTACATGGGGTTTTGTGTGACTATGGCCAGCACTGCTGTAAGATCCCACACACCGAACATCACTGCTTTGGTCAGTGAACCACACATACCCACACCCAGCTGAATGCATGGTAGCATAGTGCCAGGGCTTGTCCTCACCAGCAGCTCCAGAGTTCTCCAGGAGCAGAGGTCACAGGTCTCTCTGTGATGAAATAAGAATATCAGCTGATTCTTGGAAAGAAACTTCTCCTTAGATGTGACTAGATACACATTCTAAAAGCCAGCATAGGTCAGACATGTATGGCCAGAGAATCCAAGCTTCTGGCCCTCATATTTCCCACATAAAGTAAAGCAAGACATCCTGATGGGACAATACAGCTAACCTCAAAGGGCCGGGTTCTTTAATTGGCCCTGTTGAGACTATCCTACTAAGGTCTATGGTGTATAACTGACTTCATTTGCTCAGTGATGCCTGCCTTCTTACCCTCTTACCAAAAAAGAGGGAGAAAGGAACAAACATTCTTACAATAATGTGATGAAATTATCATAAATATAGAAAATAAGATGGTTCTAGAGGTCCATGGTTATAATTTCAGCACTGGGGAACCAGAGCTAGGAGAATCACTCTGAGTTTGAGGCTAGCCTGGGACTACAGTGTGTGTTCCAGGTCAACCCAGGCTTGAGTAAGTCCCTAGCTCATAAAATCTCTCCCCTCAAAATAAATTAAATAAATAAATAAATAATAGAAGTTAAATCCAGGTGTGTTGTTACATATCTGTTATCCTGCACTTGAGAGGCATAGACAGATCAGGAGTTTAAGACCAGTCTTGGCTTCATAACAAGCTCAAGGCCTTCCAGGGCTATATGACACACTGTCTCAAAACAAAGAGGGAAGAAGAAGGGCCGGATATTTGTTGGTTATGTATATTCCTGCACAAGCATAACAGCCTGAGGGAGCCCACAGACTACTGAAGTTCAAATCTCCAGATCCCATGTAAAATGGTTGAACATGGCCATATACATTCATCACTCCAATCCAGCAGGGGGTCAGAGACCCAACAATCAGCAGAGACCTGAAAGCTTAAGAATCAGTGAATAAGAAACTCTAAACTCCAAACACAAGACCTGGCAGAAAAAATGATGGAGCAGGACCTTGGTGTTCTATTGAAGTGCTGCAAATGAGCAACTTCTGCTGCAGGTGACAAAAGGGCACATATGTGTGCATACACACTTCAGAACACATTGCACACACGTGCCTAGAAATAAATGGAAAAATAATTTTTACAAATGCCTGGGGATGTAACTCGGGGTGTTGAGTACTTGACTTGCATGCACAAACCCTTTGGTTCAATTCTCAGCATTGCATAAACCAGACATAGTGGTGCAGGTCTGCCATCCCAACACTGAGGAGGTACAGGCAGGAGTTCAAGGTCATCCTCGGCTACATATCAAATTCATGGCAGCCAGAGAGATACATGAAACACTATCTCAAAAATAAAATAAAATAAAAGTAAGGGGCTAGGGGGACAAGGCAGAGAAGTTAAAGATGTTTGCAAAGCCTTCTGGTCTGGATTTAATTCCCTATTACCCATGTAAACCCAGGTGCACAAAGTAGTGCATATGTCTACAGTTTGTTTATAGTGGCAAGTGGCTCTAACATGCATACACTCTTTGTCTTTCTCTCTATCCTCAATAAATAAATAAAATTAAAACGAGAATGGAGGGAGACAGAATCTGGTCTGATAGGATGAAAACAGAAAACATGTCTATTAATCTTTCTATTATCCTAGGCTAACATTTCATTCAACAGCAGTCAGAGTCACATCTCTTTCCTTTAATTTCTTGATATTTTGTTTGTTTTTCTTTGAAACAAGGTGTAATACTACAGCTCAGGTTGGGTACTTACTCACAGTACTCCTCCATCCACAGCCTCCCTAGTGCTGGGCTTCAGCATCCCTCATATGGAACTATAGGAGCAAGCCACCCTACAAGCTATCACACATCTTTTAAGTTTTTAAATTTTTATTTATATATTTATTTTCCTAGAGTAAGAGAGAGAGAGGAGAGAGAGAGAGGGGGGGGGGGTGAACATTCCAGGCCTCTTGATACTCCACATGCATGCGCCACTTTTTGCATTGGGCTTTATGTAAATAATGGGGAGGTGAACTCAGGCAATCAAACACCTTTAACCACAGAGCCATCATGCTAGCTCTCATGTATTCTTTCAACATGCTGTAACTAATAATTAGAGTATATAAATCATAGCCATTCTGCTATGACATGACTTGACAACACAGACCTTGGCTGGATCCTGACTCAGCCTGACCAAGGCGTCCAGGTGAAACATTGACAGTGATTAGTCATGAGATCCAGTCATCCCCTCACATTCATTTATACATATAAGGAACTTCAAACTGGGGGACTAAAGTGCATCCTTGAAATGCCTGGTGGCCCAGATTCAGTTTCCCAGTATCTGCATGAAGCCAGAGGAACAAAGTGGCACATGCAGGTGGAGTTCATGTGCGGTGACAAAGAAGGCCTGGCTTGTGTTTTCTCTCTCACTCCCTCTCTCACCCTCCTCCCAAATAAATAATAAATAATAAAAGTACCTTAAGTATAAGGAAGGTTTCTAACTTTGTCCTCTAAAATTAGAGCAGATCACTATGTTTATAGCCAATCCATCAAGTTATGTATGTGTACACATATATTTATGTGTATATGTATTATGTGACCTACATAACACACCTAGATCAAGTCATGGGATCTTTCTATTACCCTCAAGAAAAAAAAAATCCCTCATGCCTTTCTCAGTCAACAACTCCACAAAACTTCAGTATTGATTTTATTGATGATGGTTTATATTGGTTATCAACTTAATGAGATCAAGAGTCACCTGTGAGGGATGACCTGGACTTGGATAAGGTAGGAATGCTCATCTTAACTGTGGGTAGTACTTCACCATAGGCAGAGGTCCTGGACTGTATGAAAAGGTGAGAGAGGGTTACACACCACCATTCATTGTTCTCTGCTTCCTCACTGTGGTCATTTGAATTCATGTCCCCCAGTAGACTCAAATGTTTTAATGTTTAACAAAGCTTGTAACTTTCCAGCCACCTAGCTGGAAAAGGTGTCACTGTGCACACATCCTCGAGTCCAGCTCTGAGGTGTTACTGGGCCAGATCAGTTTCCAGTTTAACCTATGCAGAGTGCTTGAGTGCTGCCTGGGCTCCCCAGAGTGTGCTTGCCTGTGGTGCTACTGGTGGCTTTTCTCTCTTGGTAGATTTGGTCAAAGGGGCCAGCTTCTTCTGCCATTACGGAACTTCCCCTGGACCTTCAAGTCTGAAATAAATCCCTTCCTCCCATAGCTGTGTCTGATTCGACTGACTTATGTAATCCCCTATGTAGACAGAGTAATAGGGCAATAATGCAAAATCTATCTATGGGAGTATTATTTCATTTTATACAAATATTATTTTCTGAGGTCTGAATTTCATTAAATGCAAAACTTAAAATTGTGGACCATTGACTTTATATACCTTATAAAATAAATGGTTTTTATTTGTTTTTAATTTTTATTTTACATTTGTATGTAAAATATTTTGATTAGTTTATTTGCATCTATGTGAAAAAACAAATTCATGAAATCACCACACATATCTTTTGAAAAAAGTTAAAAGATTAACAGTTAAATATTATTTGTTCAAAATGTGTCACATCCATCTATTACACATCACCTATGTCTGTTTAACACTATGGCAGTGGAGTGTCACAGCAGCCACAGAGACCATGAGACCATAAAGCTGAAATGATCTATCATCTGGCCCATTGCAAATTAATATACTATAGCTAATTTGCATACCGTCTCCCTAGTGGCCTCTGTGCAGGTTGGCAGTTCCAGGCTCCATCCTGGTAAGCAATCTTCTTCTTCAGGAAATATGAAAATGCTGTTGTGGAACTTTTTTTTTTAATGACAGCAAAATTTTGTATCATCTCCTGATATTTTTACTTCACACTTCTCCCCTGATTTTCTCCTTCTGTGTGTGTGCCTGCCACCTCAGCACAGCTTCTGCTGAGACCCTGTGGTATCCAACATCCATTCTAAAATGATGATCTTGGTGGTGAGCATGTTATTTTCATAGGATACTATTTATCAAAAGCTTTCCTTCACTGTTCCTCACTTGATCCCACCAGTGTCTTATGATCTGAAATACCTGGTGCTACAAACTTTGAGCCATTGAGTCATCTTTCTGTAAGATCAATAGATTTCCCAGATCTGCCCACCCTCATCTCAAGGCATGTTCTACATTCTCATGACACATTTTACTTTATCATAGGTGTCCCCGGTCAGCTATTAACATCTTTTCCAACATCTCAAATTCCTTCTGCTCTGTCATCATTCTTGCTTTCACAGCATTTGTGTGTCCTACACCTGGTTTTAATGGGAGATGATTCTTAGATCTCTGAGTCCAAATCCCACTGGCTGGCTCAGGTCCAAGACCATGTGTTGTCTTTAATGTGAGTGCAAAGTTACAGCTCTGGAAGGCCACCACAGGCAAATGAAATCATTAAGTCATGGTTGAACACTTTTATTTTGGCAGGAAGAAATTGATCTATTCAGAGGTAATATATCATTTTTTTTTAATAATTCACTAAACCCATCCCAAAGTAAAAGTGTTAATTCATTTACTTTCCCATCTATTGAGAATGCTAAAGAACACTTAACTTCATACATATTAAGATGCACAAAGATAATCATAATATACGCAAATCAGGTTATGAGGGATATTAACTAAATACACTGCTTGAGGAAGATAATTGTTCATATTCATGATTTAAACCAGGAACTGGAGGAACATTTGAATGGAGGGTTGCAATTCATTTTTTATTATCCAATTTAACTTATGCTAAATGTACAATTAGAAAATTATGAGGAAGGAATAATAAACCATAAAAAGGGTTAAGCTGATTTTAAGTACCTAATTTATAGTCTTGTACATTTTTAGTTTCTGCCATTTTGCTGATTAAAATGCATACTCTTTAGTATTCCACATGAATAAACACTTCAACTCTAATTTTTTGTTCCAAAATGCATTAACAATCCTTTTATATGTTACTTAATGATGTGAAAGATATTTTAATTTAAATAACACTTATAGGGTATGAGGTTAAACTTCCTTCTTTCAAACCATTCATACACAATCTACATTATATTTAATAGTTTCTTTGCATCTCTAGCAATATCTTGACTAAGCACAGCACACTTTGATTTGGATGAACTGAAACACATACTTTAGATTTTTGTGACATTCCTAAATGCAGAACAGATACCTAAAAAGCACACAAAATGATTTTTTTTTTTCTGGTACTAGGGATCAAACCTAATTACTCTTTTTTAAATTTATTTTTGTTTTTTAAATTTTTATTTATTTATTTGAGAGCAACAGACAGAGAAAGAGGCAGAGAGAGAGAGAGAGAGAGAGAGAGGGAGAGAGGGAGAGAGGGAGAGAGACAATGGGCACGCCAGGGCCTCTAGCCACTGTAAACGAACTCCAGATGTGTGCGCCCCCTTGTGCATCTGGCTAATGTGGGTCCTGGGGAGTCGAGCCTTGAACCAGGGTGCTTAGGCCTCACTCAAGTGTTTAACCACTAAGTCACCTCTCCAGCCCATGATTTTTAAAAGTTACAGGAAAGCATATGTTAAAAAGTTTGAATTGCCTTGAAAAATGATAGCCTCAGGGCTGGGTTAGAAAATTAGATCAAACACATGTGAAAAGTGGAGTCTCTTTTGTTATCTTATTTTGAACACTGACTTATCGAGAGGACATTTTAAATAAATAGTTTTATTCATTTTTATTTATTTATTTGAGAGTAACAGAGAGAAAAAGAGAGCGGGGGGGGGGGGGAGAATGGGCGCACCAGGGCTTTTAGCCACTGCAAACAAACTCCAGACGCATGCAACCCCTTGTGCATCTGGCTAACATGGGTCCTGGAGAATCGAGCCTCAAACTGGGGTCTTTAGGCTTCACAGGCAAGCACTTAACTGCTAAGCCATCTCTCCAGCCCAAGAGGACATTTTAAACAAACACACACACATGTATGCACATGCACACACACACACACACACACACACACACACACACAATCTCATAATGGTTTCATTAAGTTTAAGAGTTTGTCTTGTCCTACATTCATAGTTATATGGGGATAAATGCAGCCTATAAAACACTAGCTGGACACAAATGCTACACATGCAAGAGACAGTTTCTGTTCATCAATGTTAGTTCAGACCAGTCATCTGCAATTTAAAACAACAACCAGAAAAGTCTAGTTATTGACAATGAAGGTTGGTGAATAAGATGAAGGGAAAATGACTTATAAGCAAGCAGGCATTTTATAAATATGAAGGCAATTATGCTGCCTTGCTTCAGAAAAATATTAAATAAAAGTTAGAATTCATATTTTGAATGTTATTTGGAGTTGACCTGATCTTGGAATACAGTGTCTGGATGTATTAAGTGGGTATAAAATCCCAGAGATGCAAACTATGAAAGACATTCCTATGTTTCCAGTGTTCCCAGGCTCACATGCCTTTATGCCAGACAGCCCTTTTATATCCTTGACATTTTCTTGTACATATCCTGTCCTCCTGACACTGAAGGCCACAAATTTCATGTGTCAGTGCTATAGGTTAGGGGAAACCTCATGAGCCAGTGTGAATATGGACAAACAGTGCTGCTTACCCATGAAGACACAGGGCAAATGCTCAGCCATGATGGGCAGCAGTGCTTACTGTAGTGAACACTCTAACTGAAAAGAGTTTTAGAAAAGCCTGTTGGAGCTACAATTGACAATGCCTAAAAAAGGTTCAATCTAATACAAATGACATTTTCCTTAGAATTTTCCTAGTGTGCATAATTTCTTTTTGTAGAAAAATATCTATTTGCCTTTTGAATTAGAAATCAGAGAGTAACTCTGCACAGAGTTTCAGGGTGGTGGTCACATACACACATGAGCACCAGCCCATCTCCTGCTCCTGGGAACCTGAGCACTATGCCACTCATTTAAACTGCTTGCTACTTGCCAATCTGAATGCCTGGGTAACAGTGCTGCACAGTAATGAACATAGAGAGAGGTAAGTTGGGAAGAGAATAGAAAGAAAACTTCTATATGAATAATTATGGAAAATAAAATACAATCACCTTCAGCACTGGAAAAGGTAGAGTTAAAATGAAATAAAAGATGAGCAAAAGCACTGGTGCACATCAGACCTCGCAGCATGGAGCCCAAGGAGAAGTCTCTGTGGGAGTCAGGAGCACGGGCAGATCCTATGGGACTGGAAGCCAGGTAGACCCAGGGCCATAGATAAGAGAATGACTTCTACACAGCTTAGGGTCAAACAACCCAAACCCTGGATTAGACTGTGCGAGTAGATACAGTGTGGGATAAGGCCCTGGAATGCAGTTCTATGAGGGTACGTATACTCAGGGTGATGCAAGGGTCTGTGGTGTCTTTCTCCTTCCAACCACATAACTGTAGTGTGCAAGTCCACCGTGTTCTCAGAACCAAAAAGAGAATGAGTAAACTGAGTCACATGTCTAACTCCCAGGAAAGAAAGCTTATAGAAGGGGTCGACGATATAATGGCTGTGCCAAGAACATGGGTCCAGGCCTGGCACATGGAGCGCACATGGAGCACAGAAATGTGTTAACTGAGAAAATACACGCATGAAAGGAATAATTGCAGTTTATCCCACCATCAGAGTTTGCAATGCTATGCACTTCTACAAAGGTGTTGGCAGAGCCTGAACATGAAACCCTCTCCAGGGACTCACATCTGTGGCCTTGGGCAAAAGTGTTGTGGAGCTGGAAGAATTTGTTAAATGATGGCAAGCTCTTCCGTGAGGTGTGGGGTCAGTGCATTTCTGCGGGTGTCTTACAATCAGGGAAGGGTATTACCAGCCACTCCTGTGTGCTGCTAGCATGAACGTGGTCCAGGCAAAACCAACCAAATGCAGCTGAAGAACTGCTTATCTTCTGAGGTCACAAAGTGCAAAGGCACTTGGATTACGGAAAATGAGCCTGAATCAGAGCTTCCTTTTTCCTCCTGATGGAGTCTTTAAAGTGTTGCTATGGCAACTAAGCCCACATGTTTAATAACTTAATAATCACAAGCAAAGTAAGCGTGGCATGATAGCACATACTTGTTACTCCAGTGATCATGGCTTGAGGCAAGAGTACACCAGTTAGAGGTCAGTTGGCTTCATTGTGAGTTTGAGGGCTACCTAAGTAGATCCTATCTCAAAATAAAATAAAGTGGGGGTGGAGAGATGGTTTAGTGGTTAAGATGTTTGCCTGCAAAGCCAAAGGACCTCAGTTATATTCCCCAGGACCCACGTAAGCCAGATGCACAAGGTGACACATGCATCTGGAGTGTGTTGGCAGTGCCTGGAGTTGCTAGCATGCTCATTTTCTCTCTCCCTCTCTCTGCCTCTTTCTCTCTCTGTCAAATAAATAAATATAAAGCTTAAAAACTAAAGTGAAAACATAATAAAACAAATGCAATAGGAAAATAGATCCTTCCTGGAATAGGGAAAATAAAATTGCCCAAGTACAAACAAAAGCCATTAGTTGAAAGAAGCAAAACAGTTTGGCAGCTTACAAATCATATATATGGATATATGTGATAGAATGATACATCTTTATATCTCTATACTCATCAATTTAATTATAGCAATGAATGTTACCAATATTAAAAAAAGCCATTTAAAAAGCCTCATAGCTAACATCATACTTAATCAGAAGAACTAAGCTGTTGCTCAACAAAACACATGATGAGGTTTATATTAGGGAGGAAGTTTCTGTCACTAAGTGAATGAAAAAGTTCTTTTTCATGAAACATGGAAGAACTGTTGGTTCCTTAAGAGCTGATAAGGTAGCATTTGGTGGCAATGGTAACTTGTAAGCAGCATGACTCTTTGTTTATATGATTTGCCTATGCAAAGCATAATTTATGAACATTTGAAATATGACTTTGAACCAAGAGTAAAGTAGTATTTCTGGACAAGTAAGACAGTCAGACTGTGAATAAAGGAAAGTATGAACTGAAAAAAACTCAACCAAGTAAAAATAAGTAAATGTATAGAAATTAATTTAATATGTGTTTATAATTGGAAATGTTACTAATTATCTTCTTCCCACACAGGTACTGAATATACTTCACGTAAATAAAATGCATAGTTATAACTATTATTAGCATGTTTGGATAAAAAGAGACACTTTACTATCCAGAAATTGCAGGCATTACTTCTTTAAAAAATAATATTAGAGACAGAAGGAGAGACAGACAAGGATGGTGAAAATGGGCATGCCAGGGCCTCCAACCACTGAAAATGAACTCCAGATGCATGCACAACCATGTACATCTGGCCAACGTGGGGCATAGAGAATCGAACCTGGGTCCTTAGGCTTCCCAGGCCAGTGCCTTAACTGCCAAGCCTCTTCTCCAGCCCTTTTAAATCTTTTGTTTTAATTTTTATTTACATATTTGTTAGAGAAAGAGAGAGAGTGACAAGGGCATTCCAAGGCCTCTGGCTACCTCAAAGAAACTCCAGACACATGCAGCATCATGTGCCTTTGACTTACTTACATGGGTTATGGAGAATTAAACTTTGGTCCTTGGGCTTTGCATATAAGTACCTTAATATTTATCTAAGCCATCTTTCCAGTTGCAGACATTGCTTCTGAATGTCCTGAGCGATTACTGGAAATATTAACACTGACAAGGCACTTCTGATCATTTTTCTTCCTGTCATATGATTTTTAAATCTTTTAAACTGAATCTAAATGTGGAAACTTCCAGACATATTCTGATTAAAAAATATTCCTTCTGTATTTTCCCCATTCTTTTGGAAATGTGTTAGGTTTATATACAAGTTTACCATTTCTTACAGGAAACTGATAAGTATGTGGGAACAATACATACATATTATGGTATGGAACTAATAATATACAGCAGGATGTAGAAAATTCCTACTTATACATATCATACTTACTTTAGAAATTGAAGGTTATTACATGGCATGTTATTCATAATGGTGCATTAATGGTCTCATGAAATTTTATTAAATCAATGCTTAGCAACTTATACACCCCCTCCAAGATCTCAATTAAATTAAGTGCTCTGAAAGGGAATTTTACTTGATTTTTAGTTAGCATACAAAGCAAAGTGTATATAACATTTTCATGTATGTATATCTTTGTATTTTACTAATATAGCCCGAAATTATCCTTCCAAATTCTCTCCTCACACTGTCTTCCTAGGCTTAAAGAGCTGCTTCTGCCTGCATGTCATAGACATATAGCTGTCTACATACAAATGTCTGTATATTCATGTCTCATTCTATATATTACTTTTAGGAGCATTGGTGCTAATTCTTCATGTAAACTCTAGATCATACAATGGCAGAACACCTGTACATTTTTGACTCTATCTTATTTTCGCTAACATAAAAATCCCCACATCTGTTCATTTTCTCAGTGACACAGTTTCCGTCTTCTTTATGGCTGTTATAACCTCTATGGTGTGTGTGTGTGTGTGTGTGTGTGTGTGTGTGTGTGTGTGTGTGTGTGGTGTATACCGATTTCTCCATTCATTACCTGTTGATGGACATCTAAGCTGATGTGTTTGTTAACTTTAGTTCCTTTGAGTATATACAAGGAGTGTGAAAGCCAAAGCATATGGTAGTTCTATGTCCTATTTTTACATGTTTGAAGAGCCTCTTGCTCTGCATCAGGACAATGGGAAAGGCACCCCAAGGACAAGACTCTGCCCATCAATGGCTTCAACTTATGAAAATAAAATTAATTTAAAAAGAGAATCTAAACTGAAGTTGCCACTGAAGGGGCTCTCTGTTCCTAGAAAGTAATGCCATGGGAGGGTTTCCTTTGTGTCAGCATAGAGGCTATACCACCACGGTCCAAGGGCAGCAGACTTCATCCTGAGCTGACAGCAGGGCTGGCAGCATTGTCCTCGAAGTACTGGTTTCTCAAGCATGAAAGACGCACAGATGAGGGGGTCACGCAGGCTTCCATCACAGTTACAAGGACTGCTGAGGACAGGAAATGTGTGAGGTCAGTGTCCCTGCAGAGAAGCCATGGAACGCCACTGCATAAGGCTGTAAAGGTGAAGCCTGAGTTGCAGTAGAGACAGCAGCATGTTGGAGATTGCAGAACCTCTGAGGAAAAGCTGCATGCATGGAGTAGAGCCTGCAGGAAGCACAGGTAGAGGATGGGGCTACTAAAGGCTGTTGAAGACACACAATTTCACTGTAAGCCCCAGATGCCAGGCACAGGGCCACAAATGGTGAGAACAAGCATTTGTTTCTTTTGCATGGCATTGAGCTTTCATAGTATAATAGACAAAGGTTTTGCTTGAAAAACATGTAAATGACTTACAAAAATCTCAAAATATTTTAAGTAAGTTTGCTTTAAGTAAGTTTTGTACTGGGCCCCATTCATAGCTCTCCTGAAACACATAATGGTGTGTGGACCATAGGCTAGATACCCCTACTTTGATGATTCAGGGACTTGTAGTCACATCTTCTCCTTTAATCATGATAGAAATGTGTATCTTCTTATTTTTTATTACAGTTTATCTGGTTAGAGACTCACTGACATTGTTTTTATAAAGAATCCACTTTAAATTTTGTTAATTTTTTTCTATTGATTTTTCTGTATTGAATTTCTGCTGTAAGTTTTATTACTTCATTTTGGCTAACTTTGCTTTGCATTCATTCCTTTCTAATTTCCTAACAGAAGATTAAAAATATTTTATTTTTATTTATTTGACAGAGAAAGAGGGAGAGAGAGAGAGAGAGAGAGAGAGAGAGAGAATGGGCATACCAGGACCTACAGCCACTGCAGATGAACTCCAGATGTATGTGCTCCCTTGTGCATCTGGCTAACATGGATCCTGGGGAGTAAAACCAGGGTCCTTTGGCTTTGCAGGCAAACACCTTAACTGCTAAGCCATCCATCCAGCACCTAACATAAGTTTAAAGTGCTGACTTTTGTGTTAACATAAATGCTTTTAATTCTGTAATTTACTTCGAAATACCATTTAAAATAATATTTATTTATGTATTTGCAAGCAGAGACAGAGGGAGAAATAAAAATAAGAGAGACAGACAGAGAGAAAGTACGCATGCTAGGACCACTAGCCACAGCAAACAAACCCCAGAAACATGTGCCACATTGTGCATGTGGCTTACATGGGTATTGGGGAATCAAACCTTGGTCCTTAGGATGTGCAGGCAAGCTCCCAACCACTAAGCAACCCTTATAGCCCCTAAACACCATTTTTACTGCAATGAATAAATTTTGGAGAGTTGCATTGATTATATTAAATTCAATCAATTTGCATTAATTCAATTAAAAATATTTTGACATTTATTCAGAATATTGATCTAGTTACTTTATAGAAGTGTCCAGCTTGAGCTCCAGGCAATTGGGAGCTTTTCCAAGTGTGTTGCTGATACTTGTTCCCTGCTTGAATCCATTGTGGCCTAAGGCAGACTTTCTGTGATTTCACTCCTTTACATCAACTGTGATGTATAACAGGCCCCGGAATGAAATTTGTCATGACTACTTCTGCCTTGTGTTGAGAAATGTCCTATGAAGGATAAGATGTCATCCAGGGATATTATGTTATTATTGTTGCTTTTCTTTTCAGTAAAATTGCAAGTAATACTTTTTCCTCATATAATAGATATAGTAATTCCTACAGAAATATGTTATTTGTTTCTTAAACTTTCATTTTGAAAGTTTTGTGCCATTAATAGTTTAAGATTAATATAGGACAAAGAGTAGAAATACCTGATAATACTAAGAAAGGCTATTTGATGTTGTCTCTACCATCTTAGGAATGCAGGCGTTATTATCACTGCCCTAGACAACATCACTTGTGTGAGGTTTCATGCCCTGGGGTATTCTTTCTGACTTTAACTAAAGAACAAGGATTTTTATGAGCCTCTTGATGTTAAGAGCATATGCACAAGGTGGAGTTAACCTTATTGATATCAGTGATCTTTCTGGAAAATCTGGGTCTCCTGTGCTGGCCTGTTTTCTTCTTCCTACACTAGCTTCTAGCCACAGAAGGGCCACCCAACACTTTCCACTGTTGCACTGATGCTGATGAGAATTGGGAAGGAAAGAAGAAAAATAACAAGACCCTATATTGAGCACATGAGTATGTCACATTGTCAGGTCAAATATATTCAAGAGGTGAAAATTCTGATAAAGCTTTATGTTGACAACACTTCATCCCCACTGAAAACAGAGCTCCATCAATGGGGTCAGGAGCAAGTATTTTGGCTTAAGCAGCTTTCTTTTTTATTCATTAGACACAAGATTGTTGACTCTGATGAAATGCTGAAAATGAACCAATAAATATCATTTAGAGAAAAATGTGTCACTGTGCCAAGAAAGTGCTCATGGAACTTCAAGGAAGAGAAGTGCTCTTAGTGAAATCTAGAGCTGGTTTTTTTTTGTTTTTTTTTTTTCTCAGTTCACGTCAGACGGGTTATGTGCCAGAGAGTAACAAGGTTTAGTGGGAGGCACACGTCACGCAAGAGCGTGAACACCCAATCATCATGCTTATGAACCAATAAAAGGATCTAGAGCTGTTTCAATTGTGTATTCTGACATGGTCAAAACAATTTATTGTTTAAATTTATGAAAATGTAAATGCATCATGGTGCTGGGTTACCAGAATTGGGGCTATAAAATTGAAAAGGATGGAGATTAAATTAAACTTTATCAATCCAGATATTGAGAGTGGTGGTACAATGGGTCAGTGGACAAATCACTTGCTGCACATGTATGAGAACTGGAGGTTAGATCCCCAGGACCCACATAAATGATGGGTACATATGGCCACTCACCTTTAATCCTAGTACTCAGGAGGTGGAAAAAGATACCCAGGACAAGCTGGCTAGCTAAACTACAACATTAACAAGTCCTGGGTTCAAGTGAGAGGTCCTTCCCCAGTAACTAATGTGGAGAACGATGTAAGAACACAAGTGAACTCAATTTATGGCCTCCATATGTATGTGAACACATGTACATGCACACCTAAATACATGTACATTTGTACCCACACACATGTGAATACACATACACATGCAAAAAATTATATTGGGAAAGGATTCATTGTACACAAATGGCTGCAAAGTCAGGGCCTGATGTGAATCTTCCATGTTTCAGACACATCTTCATCCCAACCTTTCTACAGTTATTTCTTAGAGTAATATTTGCTGTTATTAGGACACCACAGAGAAAATATACAAAATCTTTCAGGAGCCCAAACAACTTTCCTTATTTTAATATTCTGTCCATTAATATGCTAGTTTTAATTTCTAAGGAAAATACAGAAAATCAGAACACAGTGTTACCAATAATAGGTGTATTCTAGATGTTTCTCTCTTTTTTATTTTGAAAGATAGAGAAAGAGGGAGAGGGAAGGAGGGGAACGGAAAGAGAGAGAGAGAGAGAGAGAGAATGAGTGCTCCAGGATCTGAAGCCACTGTGAATGAACTCCAGACTTTTGTGCCCCCTTGTGGGAACTTGCATCAGTGCATGAGACCTGGAGATTTGAACATGAGTTCTTGCAGGTAAGCACCTTAACAGCCAAGCCATCTCTCCAGCCTGTCAATTATCTGTTTTTACTACACTGTGAAGATTTTAATTAAAATAAATTGCTAGTCTTGAACTCAGACACCTTCTGATGTAATATAAATTCAGAGTAAAATAATTTGAATTCATTTTCCTACAAATCATTGCTCAATGAAGACAAGGTTTTTGTGAAAAGAAAATTACAATGCTAAAGGTCACACTTAAAAAGGAAGTGTGACAAGGTGATAGAAATTAAATGGAACAAAACATACTGTAAATATTGTACACTAATATTTTGATGTCATAGCACTTACAATATCACTCATAAAACTGTTTTATAAAAAGCCTTTAATGTTTAAAAGTGACTTAAGGATTTCAGAAAAAAATGAAAGGAATACCCATAGTAGAGGATATTGCCTTTGATTTTTTACTAGAGTTGGCATCATGCATGTGCCTAGTATCTCCACTCATCCTGGATTCTCCATATCATCCAAGTGCATGATGTCTAGTGTTATGGGATCTGGGGCAGTAGGATCCCCCAGGGACACATAAGAATTGTCTCTCATACCAGTATTATTTTCTGTAATAAAGATACATAAGCATGTACTAAAGATCTCACCAAAGCATAGCAGGTAGAGAGACGATGGAGAGACCAAGGCTTCAGGTCTCACAAAGGCCACAATAGCATCTCCTGAGCTCTTCAATCAGTTGAGGATGAAAGGGGAAGATTTCTCACTGGGGAAAAATCCTCATTTTCTTTCTTTTTGGAAAGGACTGCTTTGAAGATACATTTCATGTGAAATAAAATGATGCTTTAGTGAAGCAGAGACCCAATGCCACCCCTTCATTCTGCACAAGGCATGGATGGGACCAGCAAGGAAGTAATACTCTGGTTGGCAGATGTCCTGGAAAGAGATTAGTGGTTACAACTCATTTTTTCTGGGTTCTCACAGAGACCTGCATAAGTCCAGGGTTGACAGAAATCAGAGGTCATGTTAATGACACTTGAGTCCAATAACAAAAGAATCAGTGTAGATTCCCACTCACACACTAGCTTTAGTGTGCGACTTATCTTGACACCAGATTCAAGGCTTATATCCGCTAAAAGAGTAACTGTCTTAATTTCCTTAGATCCTGTACTCTCATAAATTAATTGGGAGCACATTTAAGTAGGGAAATTAGGTAAAATGCATAGAAAATACTTAGCTAATGGGAGTTAGTACAAGAGTTGTCCTTCAGGAGCAAATGCATATGAAGTCAACTGGTGGCTATTACACATAAACATCTGCTGTGTATACTTCCCACCATACTGCCACTGCACAACTTCCACCTGTACTTGCGCTAATGGAAATCTAGCAAGGATGATGGACTGTCCTCAGTCAATACCTGGCAATAAACCATGATGGTACCTTTAGGGGGGTTGTCAACTTTAAGGTTATAACTTGCAGTATACACACTTGCTTTCACCTAACAAACACTTAAGAGGATCTTCCATGAATCAGAAATGATTCATTTTTCCCCTTCTGAGGGAAAGATTAAAGGTTTATTCATAGGGATGTCTGCTAGTAAACAAGCAGGACGGCTTGTTTCTGCCTCTGAATACCTCAGATGCAATTGCAGAAGAGAACAGAGGATTTCTATGAGCACCATGTTTTCACCATGCTCTGCACTGCATGTATTTATTAATGCCACCTGAAGCAAAAAGGACCCCATGAATCATTTCTTAACAGAGCCTTGGAAATGTAATTGAAGTTTTCTCTCATGTACATCTTTGATGGCTACATGTCAGCATCCCATATCTTCTAAAGGACTGGTCTGCTTGTTAATGTCCATCCTGCAAACTCCCATAGCTGTTGAGGGGCCAGAATTTATTATTTTTGTGCTACTTTCATTTATCATGTGGAGATGAATGTGTAATCTGCAAAATACTAGAGTTTCCACATTGCAAAACGTATATTTAAATTTACTTACTCATATGTTTTTGCTCCAACTTACTGAATATTTTCCAAAGCAGAAATATATTCAAGTTTAACATTTCACAGTTTTATCCATGTGACACCAAACAGTACCTCAAAATTAACTACTATCTAAGCTAAAGCCCACATCTTTTATGAAACCTAAAGCAAACCTTAAATGATTCCAGATTGTCATTGATGCCTTGTGAGTCAACTCTGCATGTGGGGGACACTGCCAAACCAGAGATACCCCAAGATCTGAAGCTCTGACATAATTGAAGGGCAGAAGGCACAATGACATTTTTAGTTACATCAGAAATGAAATGTATGAGAGGATCATGATCAGATCCCAGATGGAAACAGACATCTGACTCACAATCTGAAACAGCTGGCCCAGGACACCAACAGTGTCCAAAGTGAGCAGCCTAGGATTGTAATGTCCTCCTGTTGGAGTGTGCCTTTATTCAATATAAACTGACCTTCCTTATCTTTCCTAACTAATGTTGAAGTCTGCCTTGTCAGATATTAGGATAGCAACCCCTGCTTGTTTTCTAGGCCCATTATTTCAACCTTTCACCCAAGACAGTGTCCATCCGTTGTGGAAAGGTGAGTTTTTTGGAGGCAAGAAATTAAAGGCTCCTGCTTTGTAACCCATCCTGCAAACCTATGTCTTTTGGTTGGGACATTGAGGCCATTGATATTAAGAGATGTTATTGAAAGATGTGCATTTATTTTTTGCCTTTTTTTTTTTCAAGGTAGAGTTTCACTCTAGCTCAGGATGACCTGGAATTCATTAGTCTCAGGATGGTCTTCAACTCACGGTGATCCTCCTACCTCTGCCTCTTGAGTGCTGGGATTAAATGCCTGCGCCACCATGCCTTGCTTTAATTTTTTTTTTTTTTTGTAGTTCTTCCAGTTTTACCTTTGTTCTCTTGTGTTAACTAGTATTTGAGTATTGTTTCTTTTTTTCAGGTTCCTTATATGTGTGCCTTTCTTTCTCTTCAGCATGGAGGATACTTTCAATTATTTTCTGTACAGCTGATTTTGTCTTCAAATATTCCCTTAGCCTGCTTTTGTTGTGGAATGACCTATTTGAATGGATAGCTTTGCAGGATAAAGTGACCTTGGTTGACAGTTGTTATCTTTCAGAACTTGGAATACATCACTTCAAGCCCTACTGGCTTTTAAAGTTTGTATTGAGTCATCTGCTGTGATCCTGATGGGCTTGCCTTTGAAGGCAACTTGATTTTTCTCTAACTGCTTTCAATATTTTTTTCTTTGGATTCTACGTTTGATAGTTTAATTACAATATGCAAGGAGAGGTTCTTTACAGGTTTTGTCTGGTTGGTGTTCTAAAGGCTTCCTGTATCTGCATTGGCACCTCTTTCCCAATTTGGGGGAAGTTTTCTTCTATGATTTTGTTGCAAATGCCTACTATGCCTTTGCAGTGAAATTCTTCTCCTTCTACTATACCCTGAATTCTTATGTTTGATAATTTCACAGTGCCCAGAATATCTTGAAATTCCCATTCATACTTTCCTCTTAGTTTGTCTTTCACTTTGTTGGACTGTATTAGATCTGCCACATGATCTTCTGGTTTAGATATTCTTTCCCTTCCTTCATCCATTCTACTGGTGAGATTTTCTACAGAGATTTTTATTTCATTAACTGTATTCTTCATTGCTAGTAATTATGAGTGTTTTTTCTTTATTATTTCTATTTCCTTATTTATGTCTGGTACTGACCTCTTTATTTCATTAAATTGGTGTTCTGTATCTTCTTTGGTTCTTTTGATTTCCTCTTTCATTCCTTTGATTTCCTCTTTGGCTTCTTTGAGCATATTTATAATTGTTCATTTTAAACCTTCCTCGGGCATTTCCTCTAACATTCTCACTAGAGGTCATTTCTGATGCATTAATACTTTTTTGTGGATTTATATTGTCTAGATTTTTGGTGCTTCTGTTGTAATAATGTATATATTTTTGCATCTTGTGTTAATTTAATGCTTTGATTTTTAAGTTAGCTGCAGTATTATTAGATGTATCAATCAATCTGATGTTATAGGTGTGGCCCTCAAGACTCTCAGAGTATCTAAAAAGTGACCTTAGGTGTTGGATTTGCCTGCTATAAGAGTATTCAAGTAGGCTGAGTGGAACAAAATGCAGGCAGATTCTAAATTTTAACTAAACAATATACACTTTCAATGACAAACAGAAGAGAGTATTTATGCAAGAGTAGGTATTATTACAATCAGATCCTCTAACAAAATCACTGTCCCTTAGGGTGTGTGTTGCCCCACATTCTTAATCCTATTAATAAGGAGGTTAAGATTTCTGGTTTGTTGAGTGTTCCAGGTCAGCTTGTGACCAAGTGAGACTCCTCCCTAGTGTACAACAGAAGAGGAAACAAAGCCACTACAAATCAAGAAGCAACAAATAACAAGACCAAAATATAGCTTATTTAAGAATGGCAAATCTGACCATCCATCAGATTTAACATATAATTTATCCTGATATGGAAGGTGCAATGAGCACTTCCAGATCAGGCCTATATACCAGGCTTATTTGGTGAGTACTGACCTGGTGTAGTCCCAGTTACCTTTTGGGATTATTCTGGTCTCAGTTATGCTGTGCTCCTTCTTGGTTCCCTCTTTGGTGCACTGTGGCATCAAGTAGACTGGCTGGGTTGTTGGATCACCAGTGCTAGGTGATGTGATCTCCCTTCCCCTTGTCTCTGGTGCTTGCTGATGCCACCACTGGCAGTGGGGGAGGGGAGGCTGTGGATGGTGGCTGTAGTTCTCCTGCTGGTCCACATGATCCTCTACCTCATGATCTGCTCTTCCCTTGTTTACTTTGGTTCTCCACGTTTCTTGAGTTTGCAAAGAGGTCTGGTGTGAGTGGAAAATCCCTTCACCTGGCTTTTCCTGAAGCTCAAGCTGAGCCTTGAAACTGTGGCCCTGCACATCTGGTGCTACTGCTACTGGAACCGCTTCTGCCTGCCTATGTGGGCTCTGGATGCTCTGGATCTCTCCTACATCTCTACTGCCCTTGGTAATTTCTTATACACTTCACTTTTTACTAGAAGAATGTATTTTGCTGTGTTTATTTACTTATTTTTTGGCTTTTTCTCCCCTAGGCTGCTTTGGCGTGGTTCCTACACTGCCATTTTAACCAGAAGTCCTCCAAAGTGAGCAGCCTAGTAGGTCAGCCTCTGCTCTTGGAAAGTCAGAAGACTGTCTTCAGAAAACTCAAGATTTCAGACAATAACAAATAAAACAACTGGTCATAAATGGCCATGACTTCACAAGTAATTGAAAGCCCCAATTTTTGTTCTTTTGTGCAATTAAGACAAATGAGTGAGCCAGAGGTATGTCTCTCACAAATCCATAAAATGCCTTGGTCTAGCTAGTTCATCTGCAGCTTCCCATCAGGCCCTGGTAGAGCTATCCCTGTACCCAACCAGGAAGCTTTCTTTCTCCTCTGTCTCCCATTGACCCCAAGCTGAGAACAATGTTGAATGCTCTAGCTGTTAAAACAGAGAATCTATAGCTTTTGCCCTTCTCATTTGGTTGTCCATCTTTTCTTTGATGATTGATCCCCATTCTCTTCCCACATGCATTCTGATTCCAAGATCTGCCACTCAGTGTTGTGGAGGAGGCCCTCAGGGATTCCAACACAGTTTATTATCATTTCATTCAGCTACTTCGGATAGATGCTGAGAAGTCTTACAGGTGGTCTTAGCTGAATACATCTAATAATCCTAACAATAAGAACCAAGACATTTCCTACCATGTCTGTGGCATCTGTGTGAAGAAGTAGTGTATAGAGAATGGATGATAAAGGGATGGATTTAAGATGTTCTCAAAATGCAAAACTGTTCAACGAGGGGCCCACTGACAAATGTAACATCATTAACAGAGAGCGCTAGATATTTCAGTACTATGAATAGTTATAAAAAGGTTCTTTTATCCACAGTAGAGATAACAGGAGAATCACAGATGTGGGTATCTGTGGTAGGAAGCTGCTGATATGCTGTGTGATACTCTCTTTTAGACAATAGGGACCTGACCAATGTTGAGTGCCAAAACTTCTAGCTCTTAATCTATTAATATTAAAATATTTGGGGCTGGAGAGATGATTTAGTGATTAAGGTGCTTGTCTGTGAAGCCAAAGGAACCATGTTTGCCTCTCCAGGTCCCAAGTAAGCCAGAAGCATAAGGTGATGCAAGCACACAAAGTCACACATGCCCACACTGTAGTTCACATATCTGGAGTGATTGCAGTGGCTAAGGCCCTGGTATGCCAATTCTTCCCCCCTCTCTCCCCAAAATACATACATACATACATACATACATACATACATACATACATATATATATATGACCTATTTATTTCCAGGACATGATTTTTGTAGACATTTTGTAGGTATTAGTTAAGCTAAATATCTTATAATTCCACTTGACTATAATTTTTAGGCTGAGATAATCAAATATCCCAATCTTATAAGCAGAATATCAGTGGAATGTTTTAAAAGGGAAGTATAAATTAGACCTGAGTGTTGGTAGAATTCAAATCCCGAGGCTCCCTGGTACCAGTCTGACCAACTCTCTAGTGAGAACGTGGGCTCAGTGGTAACTCATGGCCAATACCACATTGTTGGCAACCTCCTCACTCAGCCAGCTCAGTGACACACAAGACCACAATCAGAAAATTATATTCCCTTATTTGGTTTTCCTAAAGACAAGACCTTGCCAAGAAGTAGCTGTAGGAGACCATATGTAGACAGCATTGCCATGTGAGCTTGAAGGAAGAGGGATGGAAGTTGGCCTGCCTTGCATGCAATCAGACCAGTTAAGAGGAGGGCAGTGAGCTGAATTCCAGTTTGGAAAAAATTATCATTTGAAGTTCAAATCTCTGGAGGTCCACTGTGTAATTCCATTAAGAAAAGTGAGGAAATGTTTGGCATTTTGGGGGAAAATTATATCTTAAAAGTCAGAGCACTGGGCTAGAGAAATGGTTCAGCATAAGAGCACTTGATGGATAAGCATGGGGACCCAAGCTCTATCCCCAGCAAGTGCATGGCCATTCATGTCTATAATACCAGCACTGAGGGAGCAGGGAGAAATTTCACTGTGCTAATTGAACAGCCAGGCAGTATAGCCTATGATGATGAGTTCTAAGTTCAGCCCGAGATCCTGTCTCAATGAGTAAGCTAGATGAACCATAAAGGAAGACCTTCCTATGTCCTCTGATTGCCTCTGTGCACATGGGGTACACTTATCTACACACACACACAGACAGTACACTATATAAACTTCAGAACATGTTTAAAAAGTAAAATTTTGTCATGCATGCAATTATATAAATATGTTGTTTTATTTCTAATAAGTGATCCTAAGGCAGAAGAAGCTAGCAGAGAAATTCTCCAATGCTACATGCATCCAAGTTAACAAGAGCACATGAGCACTGGTTCATTAGGTCTGACAAGAATAGCATGGGAATTTGGATGTTGACAATGTGAATTACCTGAGGACTCTATTTTGCAACATTCCTGTAAAATTAAAACTATTACAAAATTAACTATTGATAAAAATTAGACTTCCTTAGAAATGAAGTGACTGATGGTGCCTAAATTTCAATATCTTTTCTAGTAGGATTATTCAAGTGAAAATGTGTTCAATATTAATATGGTATCAAATACATGAAATTCTAATCTAAATCTTTGAGCCAGGAAATACAAGTAAAGCTCATCATACAAACTCACAATGAGTTTAAAATCAATCAGTTATTCCCATAGTAAGAACCCAAGCTCATTATTTTATAGCTTTTCTGGTAAGGGTCTTACTATTTATCCCAGGCTGGCCATGAATTTATGATTCCCTTCCCACAGCTTCTTGAATGATAGAGTGGTAGGGGTGTACCACCAAGCCAGATTTCCCAAACCATCTTTAATATTCCTGAAGGTTAACAAGAAAAAAATATAAAATTTGTCACTAATATATACAAAATATTATGAGCTGGGTAGACTTATTTTATTTTATTTTAACTTTTATTTATTTTCAAGTGTAAAGAGACAGACATAGATGGGGGGGGAGACACACACCAGGTCCTCCAGCTGTGGTAAATGAATTATGTGTGAAATTAGACTGACTCTTCACTCCACCTCTGGTGCTAGTTGTGTAAGTTTTAGTTTCCTATATCAATATCAAAGTTGACAAGATCAAGATATTTTAACTAGTTTTGTTTGTTTTTTAGAGCCCTATATGAATGTGACCTAAAAATCAAAACTAAGTCTTTATTTTGTTACATAGGACATCTGTTTACAAAAATAGGTTTCTTAATTGTTGTACTTTTTATGTTTTCTATTGGGTAAGATCTTTATTTAATTGTTATAAACTTATTCTAATAAATAATACTGAGTCTAATCATATAAAATATATTTCATTGTATTATATAACCAGTATAATTCTATAAAACACAATTTCATTATGCTTATAAAGTGAACACACTGGGCTGGAGAGATGGCTTAGCGGTTAAGCGCTTGCCTGTGAAGCCTAAGGACCCGGTTCGAGGCTCGGTTCCCCAGGTCCCACGTTAGCCAGATGCACAAGGGGGCGCACGCATCTGGAGTTCGTTTGCAGAGGCTGGAAGCCCTGGCACGCCCATTCTCTCTCTTCCTCTATCTGTCTTTCTGTGTCTGACACTCTTAAATAAATAAATTTTAAAAAAAATTTAAAAAAACGAACACATAATAATAACAAATTATCAAGACTAATAAAAGTTTTATACTTTCAGCTTAACATACTTTCATCAGTTCTCCTAAAGATGAGACTTTTTAATCTTTGGGCCAAGTAAGTAAAGACTATAAACCTTCTCTATTAAAGACTTCACACACATGCATGCACGCACACACACATGCATGCATGCATGCACCCTTTAAACCAAAATTTCAAAATTAGTTAATTTCTTAATCTCTATAATATCTAAATTCAAAATAATTTAAGATATTTCAAATATTGTTTAAATAACAATCTCTTATACTTCCTACCATACCTAAACCAAACTTTTATGTTTCTGCAAATTCCAATTAACCTCCCCACCAAGTTAACAATTCCTTCTTCCATACCCAACTCCTAATTGTTATTATTTTCCACATTAAATATAATGTCCATGTCACCTTAAATGTCATGACACAGGCAAGAAAAATCATACATTCTGACAAGCGATAGATAGAATCTCAATGTATTTTTATTTGCATTTCTCTGATAGCTAAGGATGTACAATACTTTTTTAGATGTTTATATGCCATCTGTATTTCTTCCAGTGAGAACTCTCTATTTAGTTCCATGGCCCATTTTTTTGACTGGGTTGTTTGATTTCTTATTGTTCTGTTTTCTGAGTTCTTTGTATATTCTGGATATTAATCCTCTGTCAGGTGTGTAACTGGCAAAGATTATCTCCCATTCTGTAGGTTGTCTCTTGGCTCTATTCACAGTGTCGTTTGCCATACAAAAGCTTTGTAATTGCATGAGATACCAGTAGTTGATTAGTTGATTTATTTTCTGGGCAATGGGGTTATATTCAAAAAGTCATTACCTATGCCAATATGTTTAAGGGTTTCCCCTACCTTTTCCTCTAGCAATTTCAGAATTTCAGATCTGATATTAAGGTCTCTGATCCACTTGGATTTGATTCTTGTGCATGGGCAAAGACAAGGATCTATCTTTTTACATCTAGATATCCAGTTTTCCCAGCACCACTTGTTGAAGAGGCTGTCTTTTCTCCATTGGATATTTTTGGCAATTTTGTCAAAAATCAGATGGCTGTAGCTGCCTGGATTAACATCTGGGTCCTCTATTCTTTTCCATTGATCTACATATCTGTCTTTGTGCCAATATCATGCTGTTTTTGTTCATGGCTTTGTAATATAGCTTAAAATTGGGTATGGTGATACCATCAGCCTTATTTTTGTTCCTCAAAATCATTTTGGCTATTCGAGGCTTTTTGTGCTTCCAAATGAAATTTTGGATATTTTTCTATTTATGTGAAGAATGCCACTGGAATTTTAATGGGGATTGCATTAAATATGTAAATTGATTTTGGTAAGATTGACATTTTCACAATATTGATTCTTCCAACCCAAGAACATGGGATATCTTTCCATTTCCTGGTGTCTTCTGCAATTTCTCGCTTGAGTGTTTTAAAGTTCTCATTGTAGAGCTCCTTCACTTCCTTAATTAAGTTTATTCCAAGGTACCATATTTTTTTGAGGCAATTGTGAATGGGAGAGATTCCCTGATTTTATCCTCCACAAGTTTGTTGTTAGTATATAGGAAAGTTACTGATTTCTGTGTATTTATTTTGTATCCTTCTACATTGATAAAAGTGGGAACACTTCTGAACTGTTGGTGGGAATGTAATCTGGCACAGCCATTGTGGAAATCAGTGTGCAGGTTCTTGAGACAGCTAAAAATAGATTTGCCATATGATCCAGCTATAGCTCTCCTAGGCATTTATCCTAATAACTCTTCTCACTACCTTAGAGATACTTGCACAACCATGTTTACTGCTGCTCTATTCACAATAGCTAGAAAATGGGACCATCCACAGATGAATGAATAATCAAGATGTGGTACATCTACACAATAGAGTTCTATTCAGTGGTAAAGAAAAATGAAATTGTAAAATTTGCAGGGAAATGGATGGATCTGGAAAGGATTCTACGAAGTGAGGTAACCCTGGCCAGAATGACAAATGTCACATGTTCTCTCTTATTTGTGGATCCTGGCTACAAAGGTATAGACTTGTGTGTGATCTGGAACCTATAATAAGTAGCAAAGGCCCATGAGCTAGAAAAAGGCTATCAGGGAGAGAGGAGAGGGAAGGTCTTAAGAGGATGGTATTGTATATATGTAAGTAGAAGAACAGGGATGGGAAAGGCCTAAGCAAGGTCAGGGGAAGAGATTGTTTAAAAGAATGATTGAGGGAGCATCAATCAAAATGCAAGATATTCTGAATAAGACATATGAAAATCTACTTTTTGAAATAATGGCACATCCAAAAGCCATAGATTTTCACTGGAATATTTTCAGTGCCTGGGATGGCATACCCCCCAGTGAGTCATTGGCCAGGGAGGTCTATGTTTCCTCCAAAATATTACATGGTATTGCCAAGGCCCTTGTTTCCCCATAAGAAAGAGATGGTAAGACCCTATTTCTGAAGATGTCACATGCCTAAGCAGCAAAGTCACTGAGAAATCAAGGTAGTACTGAGCAGAAAACCTTCTCCCTGTAGCCCAGAAAGCTGAAAGCTGGAAAAAGCTGCACTGTATGCAGTCTTATGGGAGACGGAAATTATCAGTGTGAAAACAGTGGACACTGGAAACCTCAAGTTTGGCCAGACAGGCCAAATGTCTGAACAAGTGCAATAGTGGCATGTCTGCTCTGGGGAAACCAACTGTTCTCTAATTGGACTGAAGGCCCACTCTATGGGAGGGAATACATGCCTGGCACTGAAAACCTAATGAAAAGCCTGTGGCAGGAGAGGTCATGAGCCTTAGGGGTATAAAGCCTGCTCTTGTCTGGATAAATGCATATATTACTGTCAACAAATTGCCCTGAAATCACTACACTTAATGTTTGTACTCATATATTAATGTTACTTTCATTTCTGGTTAGAGAAGCTTCTCTTTTCAGATGGTGATTCCCCCCTTGGATGGCCCAAAAGGCAACATAGTGCTGAGAAGAAGGGATGGAGGAGTGTTCAGAACTCACACCCCCCAAGATTCAGGGTCCATTGTGGAAGAGGTGGTGGAAAGAATGTAAGAGCCAAAGGAAGGGTATCACTCCCTATATACAACCGTCTGGACAGAATTTGGCCTCAATATACAAGACCTTGCAGTGCCTAGCAATACCCACACAAGACTCTCATAATAGAAGATAAAGATGATGACATCAAATTAAAAGAGAAACTGATGGACAGAGGGAGGGGAAAAAAAGAAGACTCATACATGAATAACCAGATCATAATGGCTAATAGATTTGATACGATCTAGTCATTTCTTTCCTAATAGCTCTGATAACTATCATTCTCCTGAAGAACTGCCTCCTTGCCTATTCATAAGATTGAGAAGAGATAATATCCTACCATGTACACAAAACTACAAGATAAAGTTTAACAAATAAAAAACTAAAACTCCCAAAAGCCACATCCATGTTACTAAGACTTAAATGATGAACTACAATGATTGTCGAGAGGTAAATGTTACCAATTCAGAGCCAATAATATTTTGGGCTGTGTTAGCCTTTTTAATGGCCAATAATATTATTTCTTTACATGTGACCTGACATCTGTCTGTGACCAACTAAGATATCTGTTGCTATAATTTAAAAAATCTCACATTCTACTCCCTTCAAGTTGAACCTATCCTGTCTCTGACATATACTTTCTTCCACTGATAATGTTCACCCTCTCTTTTTGTCCTTGCATATTCAAATACCTCCTTTACAGAATACATCCTTCACTGCACAGCAAGTCACTAAATTCTTCATGGTTACAAAATATCAGCCGCTAAACATTCAATTGCCACAGGATTTCATAGGACACCTGGAGAGATCTACTGCTCCTCACCCCTCAGTTTAAAACAGTTGGAATGTGAGTCTTCACCCCAAGTCCTGGCCAATGCAGTCCTACCCAAAATGTCCCACTCACTACCAGTACTCCACAATTTCTTTTTTGTTTGTTTGTTTGTTTGTTTTTATTTGAGTGACAGATAGAGAAAGAAGCAGATAGAAAATGGACACACCAGAACCTCCAGACACTGAAACAAACTCCAGATGCATGTGCCACCTTGTGCATCTAGCTTATGTGGGTCCTGGGGAAATGACCCCTAAACCAGGGTCCTTTGGCTTCACAGGCAAGCACTTAACCACTAAGCCATCTCTCCAGCTCCCCAAGAGTCTGGACTAAGGGGTGAATAGCCTTCCCTGAAAACTAAAGGGAACTAAAGAGTTAATAGTTATCCTTAAATGGGATACCTTCCAGTGTGTTGTTGGCCAGTGAGGTCCTTGATGCCCCCAAAACATTATAGGCCATTGCCAAGGCCCTTGGTTTACCACCAGGAATAGATGGTAAGACCCTATGGCTGAAGACTCCACATACTTGGGCTCCAAGGCCACTGAGAAATCCTGCTTGAACCAAGCTGATAACCTCCTCCATGTAGACCAGCTGACAGAAAGCTGGAAGAAGCTATTCTACATGCAATTCATTGGGAGAAAGAGATACTACCAGTGAAGATACTCAACAATGGACACTGCAAGCCTTATAGTGGCCAGCTAGGCCAAATGAGCCAATGGGTGCAATAGTGGCACGTCTATCATGGTAGAAACCAACTACCCTGTAATTGGACTGGAGGCCCACTCCATGGGAGGGAATACCTCCCTGATACTGAAAACTTAAAACAGGGGTAGTCATGAGCCCTAGGGGTGTAACATCTGCTGATGTCTGGATAAATGTATATACTATGCTTATCAAATTGCCCAGTAAGCACTTCTCTTAATACTCATACCCTTATATTAATGCTACTCTCACTTTTGGTAGAGAATCTTCTCTTTTCAGATGGCAGTGACCTTGGGACAACTCAGAAGGTGTCATAGTGCTGGAAAGAAGTGACTGGAGTACTGAGTAACATCTCGATCACACCTTCCAAGGCTCAGCTTCTAATGTGGAAGAGGTGGCAGAAAGAATGTAAGAGCCAAAGGAAAGGTAGGACTCCTTACAACTTGCTCCCTCCAGACATAAAATGGCCAGGATATCCGTGACCTCACAGTGCCTGACACTACCTACACAAACTCAATTCACCCAAAGATCATTTGAAATTTGGACAATATGCATGAATAGAATTGTCTAATTTTTTAAAATTTCTTTAGAGAGAATGAGAATGAGAGAGAGAAGAGATAAGAATTGGCATGCCAGGGCCTTATCCACTATAATCAAACTTCACATGCTTGTATTACCTAGTGGGCATGTGCAACCCTGTGCTTCCCTCATCTGTGTGCATCTGGCTTATGTGAGATCTGAGGAGTAGAAAAGCAGTCCTTGGGACTCACGAGCAAGTGCCTTAACCTTTAAGCTATCTCTCCAGCCCTAGAAATGTCTATTGTTATGAACTAAAATCTTTGCATAATTCTAGATGAACTCTTTAGTATTCGGATAGTCCAGCTAGATCACAAAAAAGTAAACTGAAATGTTGGGTGGGACCTAGCCATTGAAATGTTTTATCTCCCTATGAACTTTGGCTAGGAATGTCTAAACATATGATTTCTGTGCTATCTACCAATAGTACAACAGTCAAAGCTATTTATCACAAAAATATCTCAGGTGAGAGGTGGTCAATCTCCATGGTAACTGAACCTCAACTTCAATTTCAAAGGAAGCCTCTTATAGTTCTTTTGTCTCATATGCCTGCAATGACATACTGGCTATCTTATTCCTTTCAAAAGTAAACAAGAGTGCATACATTAAAAATAAAGAGATACATTTACTCCTATAATGCTATTTAGCTTCTGACAAACAAATGTCTTCAACCAGTCAGTGTAATGAGTTCCTTCACCCACAATCCTTAGACATGCCAATGACTCCCAAGGACTGCATTCTAAAGCACAAAGAAGATTGTGTTTTCATCCAACCTGGTATAACACTGCTGTGATTTTTTTCTAGGCTAAATTCTACAGCAAATACACACACACACACACACACACACACACACACACACACACACACACACGAGCTAATATGCAGATATGACAATAAAAGTGAGACTTGATGACCTTAATTACTCTGGCCATGTCATTATCTCCAACAACTGAGTATTGGGGCCTAGGAACTTGCATATGTATGTGTGTCTTACACTGACCACAAGAAGTGAGGTCTTGAGAAGGCATCAGGGGTCACTAGCAATGCCAAGAAGGGTTGAGCACTGGGACACCAACTGCCACTTGGATAAGGAACCTCAACAGATGCTGTGGATGGACATGGGTCCATGGCCTCTGTCTGGATTGATGATTGTGGCCTTTAGGCATTAGGAAGGCCAGGGTCACCAGCTAATGTGTCTGTGGAGCGAATTTCAGTGTAGTGGTGAGTGGTTTCTCTGCCTGCCAGTGAAATGGCTAGTCCACATAACACAGTCACCTCAGTACTGACACTGAGGTTACAGTGAGCTTTCCAAATCCCATATGAGCTATCTAGCTATCCCTGCTCTTCTCTATGGTGATAGTCTCCTGAATACTCCACTGGGAACTCTTTTCTTGCAGCCTTTGTTGCATACTGCAACTGGGAAGTCCCCTATTCAACTCATATTTGATAATGCTCTTCTCTGTTCAAAAATTCTGTACTGCCTCCCAACTACCTGTCACAAAACAGGAGGATGTGTCTGTTTCTCCTCCCAGGAAAAACCCAAGGACACATCAGGTTTTGGTAGGAACACCAGCAGATCTTTCCATGATGATCTTGAAGCTCTACTTCAGTCAGCAGGTTCTTATCATCTGCTTCTTACTCCTGACCAGGTGGGAAGGCACACATTGATAGCAAATGATAAAGAAAATGGCAACTGTAATTCTCTTAATCATTTGAAAAAGAAAGTCAACTGTTAGAGATGCGACCATGAAGATCACAGGAGAAAACAATTTCTACTTGCTATAAAAATTGTTTTTCAGAGGTATGTCCAAATGTATGAGGGGAGGTTTAATTAAGAAGCTTCACAGCAAAACATTTTGTCAGAAACCAAGAAAAGTGGGTCACATTGGTGCCAAGGGTAATGATAAGTGGATATGATGCCTGAAGGGGCTGGACAACCATTATCTCTAGTGACCTAGGTTCTGATGTGGAATCAGAGCATCAAAACCTCCATGAAACATTTTTGTTACTGGGGATACTAAAGTCCTGTATTCTAGAAATAACCTGGTACAACAACTACTTCTGGAAGAGGAGATGGACTGCAACTGTGCAGCTGAGTCTGGAAAGGTGAGCAGAGCCTTCTGTCAGAGATTTGAGGGGCTTCCCTTTCTACCAGGGCCAAGGGTCATGTGAGCAAAAGAAAATACATTTGAGTGTGCCTTGACCCACATGTAGAGCTTAGGTAGGTCATAACTCAGGAAGTACAGGAGCAATATTCAACACAGTTCAGACCTTCTAGTCTATTCCTGGAAGAAGAGCAACATCATGTGCAGCAGCATCCCCAAGGAGGGAGAGAGCGGTCCAAGGAGGAGAGAGAGGGGTTGTGAGTGAGCAGAGTATAGGATGAGTCAGGGAAGGAAGAAAATGGGAGCTGGTGAGGGGCTATGGAGGAACAGAGAGGGGGAAACTGGAAATTAGAAGGTAGGACAGGGGTGGAATGAGAGGTACACACAGTCATAAAGAGTTAACTCCAAAACCATCCAACACCTGAAGGATTATAGGATAGATTTGTGGTGTTTCCAATGATGACTTAGAAGGAGTTCAGCTCTCAAAATTAGGGTCAAGGACTCTGAGATCAGGTGTCAATTTTAAAATTATTTTTAATATTTTATTTTTATTTATTTATTTGAGAGAGAGATAATGGAATGCCAGGGTCTCTCAATGCTGGCAACAAACTCCAGATGCATGCACCACCTTCTGCATCTGGTTTATATGGGTTGTGAGGAATCAAACTTGGGTACTTTGGCTTTGTACACAAAGGTCTTAACCATTAATCCATCTCTTCAGCCCCATTTTTCAAATTCTTAAATTTTTCCAGTGATAGAATGTGAAAATAGTAGACAAATAACAACATCCACAATGTACATGATAACTTTTCAAATAAAACAGGACAAAACACAAATGGGAAAACTATCAGTATCTCTGAATTAAGTTTGCCAGGACTAAGGTAACAAGTAGTCAATGTGTTAAACAACTGCTATTGCAGTCTCGTGATTTTGGAGGTTGCAAGTATAGTATGAAGGTGCTGATAGCCCTGGGCCTCCTCGTGCTTCCAGAAGGTCACCTTCTCCCTGGGTGGTCACGTGACTTTCCCTCCATACTTCTCCATATACAAGTGTCTCCTCTAGTCATGGCACACTTTTAACTTATTTACCTGCGCATTAACTCCATATAAAAATAAAACCACATTCTAAGGTACTGAAGGTGAGGACTTCAGATATCACTTCAGTCTATAATAGTATATTAGTGTAAAATCCTCCAAGAAAACAATTTAAGGGACCAATAAAAAAATCAACTAAGCCGGGCGTGGTGGTGCACGCCTTTAATCCTAGCACTCGGAGGCAGAGGTAGGAGGATCGCTGTGAGTTCGAGGCCACCCTGAGACTACAGAGTAAATTTCAGGTCAGCCTGAGCTAGAGTGAGACCCTACCTCGAAAAAACAAAACAAAACAAAAAATCAACTAAACTTGTGTATTTTCATGTCATTTTGTAGTTATCAGATTAGAAACCAATAAAGAGAAGGAAAACCTGCATTCTTGATATTCAAGAGGCTGTTGGAACTGACTCCCAGAACTATTAAAGGGAGTTGAAAATGATGAAAACATTCTGATGAAGAGCCACTCTGTGCCCTTATCTCTGACCTAGGCATGGACTCTTCAAAGAGAGAAGTTGGACACATGCTCTGAGATGTGTGTGAAAAGATGTTAGCATCCTTGGCAGGCAGTGGCTATTGGAAGCAATGTGAGTCAATCAGAGCGTGTGTATATTTAGTGATGTAGTTCCCTTTGGTCCCAACCCAGAGATCCCACAGTTCTGGAAAGTTATTGTATGAATTGTTGATCTGGTGGTTCCTTGCCCACCGGAGGCATTTGCACAAGTAAACCCTCAGCTTTGGGACAAGCTCCAGGGTAGATGCCATATCCCAAAAAGTAAGAAGTACTTTTTCTTCTTGAAAACTTAGCTCATTAGAAGACCAGTCACCACACTTGGACAGGTTAGAAATGATATAGTTCTCATTACGTGAGTCTGTGGACTGAAATTTTTACCAGATTCTATAGGCTGGACACTTGTGTCTCTCCAAATCTATGTGTGGAATTCTAGTGCATGATTTCAGTCTTGGGGTTGATGGTATCATGAAGATACTCTTGGTCTTTACATGAAATTTCCAGAGAGCATGAGACTTGGGTTCTGTCATGTGAGGCTACAGAGAAAAATAGCTATCCATGAGGAAGCACCTTCACTATAGTCCACATCTATTAGAGCTTTTATCTTGGTCTTACTAGCTTCTAGAACAATGAGATATAAATGTCTGTCCTTCAGAAGTCATCCTTACATGTATTCTGTAAAAAACAAAAAACAAAACAAAACAAAACAAAAAAAAACCTCCAAGGTAGTAGGACAGTTGGCATCATGATTACCCAGGTGACATTTCCTAAACTCAAGGGGTAGGTGACATTGGAATCATCACACAAGAAAGCTGCCTCATGGGTTAGATTCACAGACTGACAAGAGAAGAACTGTGAGAAGAAACCAAGACATTTACACAATAATAATTAGATAAATGGGTGGCTCATTAGATCGGTCTCCACTTTCTACAAATGAAAGTCTATTCAGAAAATGTACGTGAGGTCTGGAAAGGATCATGAAGACAATAAATCAGCCCAAATTCTGACCTCTTAAAAATGTGCTTCCTGGACCATTATCCCAATATCTCCTAGGAGCTCATTGGATGTGCTGAACTGTGGCAAGCTCCTCACAGTTTTGGACTCAGAATGTGCATTTTATACAACTTCCAGGTGATGCCTAAGGCCACACAGGTGGGAACAGCTTTCGTCTGGGCAACACTTCCTAGCCAGGTGAGAGAAAGATGGCTCGGGGTCATAGAACACCTTTGCTTGAGCCTTGGCATTATAATAGGCAGCAGACCAGGGAATGCAATTTCTTCACTTATAGGAGTTGAACTGTACATGTTGATTCTCAACATTTCCCATACTTTAAAGATACTGTGAGTTTCTATGAAAACATAATATTCAGAGATTTAGAAAAATCCAAATAACCCCAACTTATAATAAATGTTGTAATTTGCTGGACTAAACTGTTTTTCTTTCTCCTGACCAACTTTTAAACTCCCTCATTATAAAATTTCAACTGAAAGGTAAGAAGAATGTAGAGTAGATAAAGGAGCTCATTGGCTCATGATAAAGGTGTAACGATTACTCTACAATGACCTGTTTAGTGAGGCTGTATTGAACAAATGCATCACCGCACACCATTGCCCCAGAGGAGATGGTCTAGTTGGCACCAAACTCTCCTCCCAAGCTTATGCTCAATTTATTCTATGCTTTCATTGACCTCTGTGCCAGATTCTGAAGTGCTAATTATTGCCCAGACTCTTCTTCACTGCAAAACACATAAAGTACACAAATGCTACCAGAAATGCCATGGAAGAGGCTTTCATGGTGGGCATGTGTTATAATTTGATTCAAAATATATAAGCAGGGGCTGGAGAGATGGCTTCATGTTTAAGGCGTTTGCCTACAAAGCCAAAGGATCCTGGTTCGATTCTCCAGGACCCATGTAAGGCAGATGTACAAAGGGGCACATGCGTCTGGAGTTTATTTTCAGTGGCTGGAGGAACTGGTTTGCCCATTCTCTCTCTCTCTCTTTCTTTCTTTGTCTCTCTCTCTCTCTCCTTGAATGCTTTGCTCAAAATAAATCTAGTAATAGTAAGATTGCATTAAAGTACCATTATATATTAAATCTGATATATATGTGTATGTATGTATATATATATATGTGTGTGTGTATATATATATATATATACACATATATATGTGTATATATATATATACATATATATATACACATATATATATGCACATATATATGTTATATATACGTATAAAATGCTGCCAATTGGAAATTAAATCCATATAATCTTTCTAAAATATCTTTAGCTGATGATAGAGGTTCAAGATCATGAGTGATATTAGCTTATTAGTCCAACTACATGCAATTATGATGAGGAATAATTGGAAATCATGTCAAATATTTATTTAAAATATTTTAATCACACCATTATTCATAGATTACAGCTAGGGGAAATCTCAGACTGCTCATTAGGAAAAGGTGGAAGTAAATTATGCTGTAACAGAAATGAAAATCCTCCTCCATAGCCCCATAGAAGATGTTCATAAATGGAAAGGCACTTTGCGTTTATGAGTAAGAAGGTTTATTCACATCAATGTGTCTGTTATTTTGAAGTATTCTTTGTGAATAACAAACTCTTCCTCTGCATCTAATACAATATCTTGAAACTTGATGAGATACTCTGAAACATCAATGAATAAATACTTCTTGAAGTATGATATTCTTCAGGACAAGCTGTATATGCACACAAAGTCCCTGTAGTAGCAAGTGACATATCCTATTAGTTAAGATGACATGTCATTTATGCCTGTATGTTTTTTTTTGTTGTTGTTTGTCTGTTTATTGAGGTAGGGTCTCACTCTAGCCCAGGCTGACCTGGAATTCACTATGGAGTCTCAGGGTGGCCTCGAACTCATGGTGATCCTCCTAGCTTTGCCTCCCAAGTGCTGGGATTAAAGACGTGCACCACCACACCAGGTCCATTTATGCCTGTATGTATCTTTACATTTTTATCATTTTATGACCCTACTCCTGAAGGGACTTCCTGTGTCTAGAATGCTGACAGTTACAGTGAAAATAGAATGTGGGGAAGACTCCAGTTGCTTAATAAACAAAGCCCAGGAGCACCAGGTCCTCCACCCATTGCAACTGACAAAGAAATTATGCTGTGCTGAATGCTGTGGTTGGTTGTATAAGTGCATTCTAACCAAGGAGCACAGAGTTACTTGGTATAGAATTGTATCTTTAAGAAGAGAAACAGAGGGAAAAAAATCACCTAGATACTAAGAATATATGAGTTTATACTATTTAGAAAATAAGCAGGATCTCATAAACATATGCATTTATATTATTCCCAAACTATAAATTTCAATAAGTATTTTACAATAATCCATCTAAATCAAATAGATACATGGAATTTCAAATGAATACTGAGGTGGGAAATGGCCATCGATTCTAAGCTATGTCACTGGATAAATGTTTCAGTTGTATTCAAAATTTTAATGCAAAATCAATTAATTAATTTGCTAAGAAAGCATGCATATAATTTTTTATAAGTGTGCAGTACTTTATTAGTATGACCGTGAAGATACACACTATATAGTACACCTTTCCTCTCCACAGGCACATTGTTGCACATTAGATTTCTCCAAATTATTCCCTTTAAAAACTGAAACTTTGCACCTTTGGTTAACATCTTATCATTCCCCCTGACCTGAAACCCTAAAAACAGTCCACCAATTTTTATGAGCTTACCTTTTTAAAATTCAACATGAAAAACATGCAGTATTTGTCTTTCTGAATCTGATTCATTTCACATAACAATATCCTCATGGCTCATCAAATTATAGGTTCCTTTCTTTTTAAAGGATAAATAATATTCCAGTACATATAGTTTCTTTCCATGTATAAATGAGAAATTCATTTGCTCTTATACCTTAGCTATTATGGACAGTACTGCTAGTAACATGGAGATTTAAGCATGTATTCAAAATACTGATTTAATTTTCTTTAGGTATGTATCTAAGCATGGGATTGCTTGGTGCTGGTAGTCCTGTTTTCAATGTTTGAGGAGCCTCTGTGGTTTCATGTAATGTCAGTGTCAATTTGGATTCTGACCTACAGTTTGGAAGAATTTACTCCACTTTCTTCTCATTAACTTTTATCTTTTTAAAAATATTTTTTATTTATTTATTTGAGAGTGACAGACACAGAGAGAAAGACAGATAGAGGGAGAGAGAGAATGGGCGCACCAGGGCTTCCAGCCTCTGCAAACGAACTCCAGACGCGTGCGCCCCCTTGTGCATCTGGCTAACGTGGGACCTGGGGAACCGAGCCTCGAACCAGGGTCCTTAGGCTTCACAGGCAAGCGCTTAACCGCTAAGCCATCTCTCCAGCCCAACTTTTATCTTTTTGATCATAGCCATTCTAACATCAGGGAGGTGATATCTCACTGTGGTTCTGACTTTCATTCCCATGCTTATTAATGATGCTGAGTATCCTTTTCTATAGCTCTTGTTCATTTGCATATCATCATTTAAGGTTTCTATTCATGTCCTCCTTCCCATTTCAAAATCGGTTTATTTGCTCATTAGGAATTGTGTTATGTAAATTTCTCACATTTGTACTAATATCCTTTTCTCCATCCCAGGTTCCCATCAATGATAACATGCTACATTTAGTAGCTGGTTCTACTTCCACTCCAGTCAACCTTTATACTTTCTTGGTTTTTCCTACTTATGATGACCTAATCAGTGAGCATATTTTAAGATTTCCTCCCACTGGGGATTATCTCATACTTTTACATTTGATTAGATTAAGACTAAGACAAAACATGGTGCCATTTTACTACATCATACCTTAGCTGATACTCAGCAGAAATTATTTTTATTGATATGAACTTTGACCAAATGGATGAGGCAGTGTCTAGCCTATTCATTGTAAAATTTCTCTTTACAGTGACATCCTTGTCTGTAGCCCACGTTGATGACATGAGGAGATAAGCTTCTCAAGGTGTCTGTTTTACACATGGATTGAGCCATTGAACTGTGGTATATCCACACTAATAAGTATTTGAAGGAACACAACCATTGAAAGGAATATCACTTCATGTTGTATTGATACAAAATCCTGAATAAATATGATAGATGGAATGAGAGAACTATGGCCCCTGATATGTGTGTGTGTGCATAGTAACTTCCACATTCTTACCTAAAAAATTCAGAAAATAGATAGTTTTCCCATGGATTGGGTTGGTGAAAAAAGGAAAGAAATACAAAGGGCTTGAGGACTTTTTTGAGTAGATGCATGGATTGTGTATCTTGATTGTGGTTATGGCTCTACATGTATATATATCTTTTCTAGTTTCAATATGTATAGCTTATGTTATTCATAACACGGTAACCTTTGAAAAACTCCACTGTTTCCTATATACTGTTTCATATATATTTGAGGATATGAAAATAAAGCATCTTTCTTAATATTCTCCTGTTTGACTTGTATAAAAGATGACTGTGATGGGTTTCTAATGAAAGAGGAAAGTTGGAGGGTATACAATTGCTTATAAATAGGTGTTTATTTATTTTATTTGGCTTTATGCTTGCTCAGTTGGGCTTCTATCATGGTGGATAGCTCACCATTCAAAGCTGTATGCTGGTGAGGGCAGTGTGATGTCCAATCTGTTGCTTTGTCATCACTAAGGGTGAGTGTTAGTAGTAATTTATTAAATATCGATAGCCTTTGGTTTTAATAGCTTATGGAGTACAGTGACTAAACACTTATGCTTCCACAGTATTTAGAAAGAAAATCAAAACTCATAAGTGAAATCTTATCTTTAAAATGTCTGACCAATGGGCTGGTGAGATTGGTTAGTGGGTAAAGTATTTGCCTGCAAAGGCTAATGACCTAGGTTTGATTCCCCAATACTTATGTAAAAGCCAGATGTTCAAAGTGGCACATGCATCTGGAGTTCAATGCATTTGCAGCAGCTGGAGGACCTGGTGCATGCTCTCTCTCCCCCCCCCATGTGTGTGTGTGTGTGTGTGTGTGTTTGTGTCTTTCTCTCTTTCTGTCTATGTCTGTCTCTTTCCATTTGAAAAATAAATAAATAAAATAAAATAAAAGTTTTAAGTCGACCCACTTCATAATCTTTTGGTGACAAAGGTTTTTGATTTTTTGCCTTCTTGTTAGTCATAAACCTTGAGAAATATTAAAGAAATGGTTTGGGAAACCAGACTCCTATAACTGTAGCATTCAAGAAGCTGACGGGAGAGAATCATAAATTCGTGGCCAGCCTGGGCTAAGTAGTGAGACCCTTACCCAGAAAAGCTATAAAATAATGAGCTTGGGGTCTTTCTATGGGAATAACTGATTGATTTTAGGAACTTAAACACTAATGCTGGTGGTCATTGTGAGTTAGATATCTGTATAATGAGCTTTACTTGTATTTCTCAGCTCAAAGATTTAGATTAGAATTTCATATATTTGATGCCATATTACTGTTGAATACTTTTTTACTTGAATAATCCTACTGGAAAAGATATTGATATTTAGGCGCCATCAGTCACTTCATTTCTAAGGAGATCTAGTTTTTATCAATAGTTAACTTTGTAATAGTTTTAAGTTTACAGGAATGTTGCAAAATAGAGTCCTCAGGTAACTCCCATTCTGTTGGTGTCAACATCCAAATGCCCATGCTGTTCTTGTCAGACCTAATGAACCAGTGCTCATGTGCTCTTGTTAACTTGGATGCATGCAGCATTAGAGAATTTCTCTGCTAGCTGCTTCTTCTGTTTTAGTATCTCTCATTTTAAACAAAACATCAGATTTATGTAATGCATGCATGACAAACTTTTACTTTTTGAAGATGTTCTGAATTTTATGTTATGCAGTGACTATGTGTGTGTATAGATAAGTGCACCCCATGTGCACAGAGGCAATCAGAGGACATTGGAGACATTTATTGCTCATCTACCTTACTTCCTTGAGACAGGGTCTCTAGCTGAACTTGGAGCTCATCATTTTAGGCAGCACTGGCTGGCTGTTCAGTTAGTTCAGTCAACTTTCTGTCTCTGTTCCCTCAGTGCTGGCATTATAGACATGAATGGGCATACGCTTGCTGGGGATACAGCTCTGGTCCCCATGCTTATCCAGCAAGTGGTCTTATACTGAACCCTCTCTCCAGCCCAATGCTCTGACTTTTGAGATATAATTTTCCCTCCAAATGCCAAACATGTCCTGACTTTCCTCAATGGAATTACACAGTGGACATTCAGAGATTTGAACTTCAAATGATAATTTTACCAAACTGGAGTTCAGCTGACTGCCCTCCTCTTAACTGTGTGATTGCATGCAAGGCAGGCCAACTTCCTCCAATATTCCATCTTCCTTCAGCCTCACATGGCAGTGCTGTCTACAGATGGTCTCCTGAAGCTACTTCTCAACAAGCTCTTGTCTTTAGCAAAACCAAATAATGGAATGTAAGTTTCTGATTGTGGTCTTGTGTGTCACTGAGCTGGATCAGTGAGGAGGTTGCAATAAATGTGAGATGGGCCATGAGTTACCACTGAGCCCATATTCTCACTAGGGAGTTGGTCAGAGTTGTCCCAGACAGCCTCAGGATTTGAATTCTAACCCTCAGGTCTAATTTATACTTCCCTTTTCAAACATTCCATCTATATTCTGCCTGTAAGGTTGGGCTATTTTATTATCTCTGCATAAATATTGTAATCAAGTGGCATCATAAGACGTTCAGCTTAACTAACACCTACAAAAATAATGTTCTGGAAATATATGTGTGTGTGTGTGTATTAGAGAAAGAGAGAGAGAGAGAGAGAGGGAGAGAACTGGAATACTAAGGCCTTAGCCACTGCAATCAAACACCAGGTATGTGCACCACATTGTGTGCATGTGGGACTCTGTGTGCTTGCATCACTTTATGCATCTAGCTTAGTTTGGACCTGGAGAGGCAAATATAGATCCTTTGGCTTCACAGGCAAGAACCTTAACCACTAAACCATCTTTCCAGCCACAAATATTAAGAGATAAAGGTTTCTGTATTCAACATTGGTCAGGTCCCTATTCTCTAAACAAGAGTATCACTCAGCAGATCTCCAGCTTCCTACCACAGATACTCACATCTGTAATTCTGTTATCTGTACTGTGAATATAACAGAACCTTGTTACAACTACTCTTAGTACTGAAGTATCTAGCCCTTTCTGTTAATTATGTTACATTTGTCAGTATGCCCCTCATGTGGCAGTTTTGCATTTTGATAATGTTTTAAATTCATCCCTTTATCATTCATTCTCACTACACTACTTCTTCACAAAGAAGGCACAGATGTGGAAGGAACTCTGATGGTTCTTATTGTTGGACTTATTATATGTATTCAGCTACGACCACCTGTAAGACTTCTGAGCATCTATTTGAAGGAGCCGAATGAAATGCTAATAATCTGTGTTGAAAGCCCTGAATGCCTCCTCCACAACACTGAGAGGCAGATTTCACAATCTGAATGCATGTGGGAAGAGAAAGTGGATGAATCATTAAGGAAATAATGAAGAACAACCAAATGAGAAGAGCAAAAGCTATTGAGTCTCTGTTTCAACAGCTACAGCATTCAACATTGTGCTCAGCTGGGAGTCAGTGGGAGTCAGAGGAGAAAGAAAGCTCCATGGTGAAGTACAGGGATAGCTCTGCCAGGACCTGATAAGAGGCTGCAGGTGGACTAGCTAGACCAAGGCATTTTATGGATTGGTGAGAGACATACCTCTGGCTCTCTCATTTGTCCTAATTGCACAAAAGAACAAAACTTGAGGGGACTTTCAATTATTTGTGAAGTCATGCTCATTTATGACCAGTTGTTTCATTTGTTATTGTCTGACATCTTGAGTTTTCTGAAGATAATCGTCTGACTGTCCAAGAGCAGAGGCTGACCTCCTAGGCTGCTTACTGTGGACACTGTGTTGGTGTTCTGGACTGGCTGTTCCAGATTGTGGGTCAGATGTCTGTTTCTATCTGGGATCTGATTATTATTCTCTCTTACATTTGATGTCTTGGGTAACTTTTTAGGTCATTTTGCCTTGTGCCCTTCAATTACATCAGAGCTGCAGATCACAGGGATGTCTCTGCAGTGCCCCCATGTGCAGAGTTGACTCACAAGGCATCAACAACAGTCTATAATTCTTTACATTTTGCTTCAGGTTTCATGAAAGATGTGGTTTTAGCTTAAATAGTAGTTAATGTTAAATTAAATGAAGTAGTGTTTGGTGTCACACAGATAAATCTGTGAAATGTCAGACTTCAGTCTATTTTTGCTTTGGAAAATATTTAGTAAATTGGGGCAAAAACATATGACTAAGTAAATTTACAAATACATTTTGCAATGTATAAGCTCTAGTATTTTGCAGAGTACACATTAATCTCCACATGATAAATGAAAGTAAAACAAAAAACATAAATTCTGGCCCCTCAATAGCTGTGGGTGTTTGCAGGATGGACATTAGCAGACCACTCCATTAGAAGATATGGAATCTGATTTGTAGCCATGGAAGACATACAGGAGAGAAAACATTTCAATATTATATTTCCATGTCTCTGTTGAGAAATGACTCATGGGTTCCTTCCTGCTTCACGCGGCATTAATAAATACATGCAGCACAGAGCATGGTGAAAAGGTGGTGATCATAGAAATCCTTTGTTCTCTTCTGCAATTGCATCTGAGGTCTTCAGAGGCAGAAACAAACCATGCTTTGTTCTCTATGAGACATCCCTATGAACAAATCTTTAATCTTTCCCTCAGAAGGGGAAAAATGAATCATTTCTGATTCAAGGAAGATCCTCTTAAGTGCTTGTTAGGTGAAAGAAAGTGTGTATACTGCAAGTTCTAATCTTAAAATTGACAACTTGCCTGAATATCAACATCATACACTGCCAGGTATTGACTGAAGACAGTCTATCGTCCTTGCTAGATTTCCATTAGAGCAAGTGCAGGTGGAAGTTGTGCAGGGGCAGTCTGGTGGGAAGTATACACAGCAGGTGTTTATGTGTAATAGCCACCAGTTAGACGTTGTTGACTTCATATGAATTTGCTCCTGAAGGACAATTCTTGTACTAACTTCCACTGGCTAAGTATCTGGTATGCATTTTACTTAACTATTTTACTATTTAAATGTGCTTTCAATTTATGTATGTGAGAACATACATAAATTGTATCAAAGGAAATTAAGACACTTTCTCTTTAAGTGGATATAAGTCTTGCATCTGGTGTCAAGGTAAGTCTCACACTAAAGCTGGTGTGTGAGTGGGAACCTACCCTGATTCTTTTGTTATTGGATACATGTGTCATTAGCATGACCTCTGGTTTCTGTTCTCCCTGGACTTATGCATGTCTGTGAGAACCCAGGAAAAATGTTGGGAGTTGAGAAATGAGTTGCAAATACTCATCTCTTCTCTGGGATATCTGCCAACCAGAATATTACTTCCTTGCTTGTCCCATCCAAGCCCTGTGCAGAAGGAAGGGGAGGTATTGGGTCTCTGGCTCACTAAGGCATCATTTCATTTCTTATAAAATGTGCCTTCCAAGCAGTCCTTTCCAAAAAGAAAAAAAAGAAAAAAAGAGGATTCTTCCCCAGTGAGAACTCTTCCCCTTTCATCCTCAACTGATGCAGAGCCCAAGAGAGGCAATGGTGGCCTCTGTGAGACCTGAAGCCTTGGTCTCTCCATCATCTCTCTGCCTGCTGTGGTGTGGTGAGACCTTCAGGGCAGGCTTCTGTGTCTTCGTTACAGAAAATGATACTGATATGAGAGACAAGTCTTACTTGTCCCTGGGAGATCCTACTGCCCCAGGCCCCAGAACCCTAAACATCACACACTTGGATGACATGGAGAATCCAGGATGAATGGAAACTAGTCACATGCATGATGCCAACCCTGATATAAACTTCAAAGGTAATATCCTCTACTAATGGATAATCCTTTCATTTTTCCCAAGTCTTTAACTCACTTTTAAATTATTAAAGGCTTTTGTAAAACAGTTTTATGAGTGATATTGTAAATGCTATGACATCAAGATATTAGTGTGCAATATTTACAGTAAGTTTTCTTCCATTGAACTTCTATCATTCTATCATCTTCTTGTCACACTTCCTTTTTTTTTTTTTTTTTTTTTTTTGGTAGGGTCTCACTCTGGCCCAGGCTGACCTGGAATTCACTATGTAGTCTTAGGGTGGCCTCTTGGTGATCCTCCTACCTCTGCCTCCTGAGTGCTGGCATTAAAGGCGTGAACCGCCACGCTTGGCTTACACTTCCTTTTTATGTGAGCTTTAGCACTGTAATTTTCTTTTCACAAAATCCTTGTCTCCACTGAGCAATGAATTGAAGGAATATTAATTCAATTTATTTTACTCTGAATTTATATTACATCAGAAGGTGTCTGAGTTCAAGAATATTATTTTAATTAAAATCTTCAAGATGTAGTAAAAACAGATAATTGACTTGTTTAAAGAAGAAGATACAGGCTGGAAAGATGACTTAGCTGTTAAGGAGCTTACCTGTAAGAACTCATGTTCAAATACCCAGGTACCTTGCAGTAATGTGAATTTCCTCAAGGGGGCACACAAGTCTGGAGTTCATTCACAGTGGCTGAAGGTCCTCACACACCCATTCTCTCTCTCTGTGTCTCTCTCTCTCTCTCTCTCTTTCTCTATCTCTCAAAATAAAAAAGAGAAAAAATATAGAATACAGCTATTACTGGTAACACAGTGTTCTGATATTCTGTATTTTCTTTAGAAATTAAAACTGACATATTAATGGACAGATTATTAAAATAATGAAAGTTGTTTGGGTTCCTGAAAGATTTTGTTTATTTTCTCTGTGGTGTCCTAAGAACAGCCAAAATCACTCTAAGAAATGTAGGAAGATTGGGATGAAGATGTGTCTAAAACATGGAGGATTCACATATGGCCCTGACTTTGCAGCCATTTGTATATAATACATCCCTTCTCAATATAATTTTTTACATGTGTATATGTATGTGTGTTCATATGTGTGTGGGTACAAATGTACATGTCTGTAGGTTTGCATGTACATGTGTTCACATACATGTGGAGGCCAGAGGATGAGTTCATGTGTGTTCTTACATCGTCCTCCACATTATTTACTGGGGAAGGACCTCACTTGAACTCATGACATGTCAATGTTGTACTTTAGCTAGCCAGTTTGTCCTGGGTATCCTTTTTTTTTTTCCACCTCCTGACCACTAGGATTACAGTGGGTGGCCATGCCTACCCAGAATAGCCCCAATGCTGGTAACCCTACACCATGGCACATTAGTATTTTTCATACATTTCAACAATAATTTTTTGACCATGTCAAAATATGCAATTTAAGCAGCTCTAGATTTCCATTAAATCACTTCACTTCCTTTACATTCCATGAGCACGATCTTGGCACTGTGACATATTTTTCTCTACACAATATTTATTGGTTCATTTTTAGCACTTCATCAGAGTCAACAATCTTGTTTCTAATGAATAAAAATGTGAGAGCGGCTTACACCAAAATACTTCCTCCTGGCTCCATTGATGGAGCTCTGTTTTCAGTAGGTTTACAATGTTGTCACCATAAAGCCTTATCAGAATTTTCACCTCTTGAATATATTTGACCTAACAATGTGACATACTCATGTGCTCAATGTAAGGTCTTGTTATTTTTGTTTCTCCTTTCCTTCCCAATTCTCCTCAGCATCAATGCAACAGTGGAAAGTGTTGGGTGGCCCTTCTGTGGCCAGATGCTACTGTAGGAAGATGTAAACAGGCCAGCACAGGTGACCCAGATTTTCCAGAGGGATCACTGTTATTTAGAAGATAAATTCCACCTCGAGCATATGCTCTTAGTCAAGAAGCTCATAAAAATCCTTGTTCTTTATTTAAAGTCAGAGAGAACATCCCAGGCCATGAAACCTCACACAGGTGATGTTGTCTGTGACAATGATAATAATGCCTTCATTCCTAAGATGGAAGAGACTATATCAAATGTCCTTTCTTAATATTATCAGGTGTTTTTTCCTTTTTCCTGTATTAATCTTAAACTATAAATAGCACAAAATTAAAGTTTAACAAATAAATCATGAACAATATATTTTTATGGGAATTACTATATCTATCAAATGAGGAAAAGGTATTACTTGCAATTTTACTGAACAGAAAAGCAACAATAATAACATAATATCCCTGGATGAGCTCTTAGTCTTCATAGGACAATTCTCAACACAAAGCAGAAGTGGTCATGATAAATTGAATTCTGGGGCCTACTATATATCATAGTTAATGTAAGGCAGAGAAATCACACAAAGTCTGCCTTAGTCCACAATGGATTCAAGCAGGGAACAGGTATTGGCAACATAAATGGAAAAGCTCCCAAATGCTTGGAGCTCAAACAAGACACTTACTTCTAAAAAGCAACCAGATCGAAGTTCTGAATACATTTCAAAATATTTAATTGAATTAATGCACATTGATAGAATTTAATATAATTAATGCAACTCTCCAAAATTTATTTATTGCAGTTAAATGGTGTTTAGGGGTTAGAAGGATGGTTCAGTGGTTAAGGAGCTTGCCTGAAAATCGTAAGGACCCAGGCTTGATTCCCCAGTACCCACGTAAGCCAGATGCACAATGTGGCACATACTTTTGGAGTTTGTTTGCAGTGGCTGGAGGTCCTAGCATGCCCATGTTCTCTGTCTGTCTTCTTTCTATTTCTGTCTGTGTCTTTGCTTGAAAATACATAAATAAATATAATTTTAAATGGTATTTAGAAGTAAATTACAGAATTAAAAGCATTTATGTTAACACAAAAAGTCAGTGCTTCAAACTTCTCTTCGGGGCTGGAGGGATGGCTTAGTGGTAAAGGTGTTTGCCTGCAAAGCCAAAGAACCCAGGTTTGATTCCCCAAGACCCACGTTAGCCAGATGTACAAGTGGACACATGTGTCTGGAGTTTGTCTGCAGTGGCTGGAGACCCTGGTACACCCATTCTCTCTCTCTCTCCCTCTCTCTTTCTCTCTCTCCTCCTTTCTCTGTAAAATAATTAATAATTAAAAATAAAATAAAGTATTTTTAAACTTCTGTTAGAAAATTAGGAAAAAAAAAAGAACAAATGCAAACCAAAGTGGGCCAAAAAGAAATAATAAAACATAGAACAGAAATTCAATACAGGAAAATTAATAGAAAAAAATAATAAAACTTAAAGTGAATTCTTTATAAAAATAATATCAATGAGTCTTGAATCAGATCAACTGTAATAAAAAGTAAGAAGACACATATTTCTATCATGATTAAAGGAGAAGATGTGACTACAAGTCCCTTAATCATCAATGTAGGGGTATCTAGCCTATGCCCCACACACCATTATGTGTTCCAGGAGAGCTATGAATGGGCTCAGTGAAAAACTTCCTTCAAACAAACTTACTTAAGATAGGAGATTTTTGTAAATCAATTACATGTTTTTCAGGCAGAAACTTTGTAGATTACAGTATTAAAGTTCAATGCCATGCAAAAGAAACATCTGCTTGGTCTCACTATCTGTGGCTCTGTGCCTGGCATCTGGGGCTGACAGTTGACTTCTGTGGGCTTCAAAGGGCTTTGGTAGCCCCACCCACTGTCTGTGCTGCCTGCAGGCTCTACTCCATGCATGCAGCTTTTCCTCAGAGGTTCTGCAATCTCCAACATGCTGCTGTCTCTACTGTGACTCAGGCTTCACCTTAACGCCTCGTGCAGTGGCATTCCATGGCTTCTCTGCAGGGACACTGACCTCACACATTTCCTGTCCTCAGCAGTCCTTGTAACTGTGATGAAAGCATGCATGACCCTCCCCCCTTATCTGCACATCACTCATGCTTGCAAAACCAGGACTTCGAGGATAATGTTACCAGCCCTGCTGTCAGCATGAGATGAAGTCTTGTGCCCTTGGACCATGGTGGTATAGCCTCTATGCCAACACAAAGGAAACACTAACATGGGCATTACTTTCTAGGAGCAGAGAGCCCCATCAGTGGCAGTTTCAGTTTCGACTAAATTTAAATTGTTATTTCCATAAGTTGAAGCCATTGATGGGCAGAGTCTTGTCCTCAGGGTGCCTTTCCCATTGTACTGATGCAGAAAAAGATGTTTCACTTTAACAATAATAGTCTTGTTTTCAGCTCATACTTTTAAAATTGCTCCAGCTCTTTTCCTAACAAACTGCACATTTTAAGTATCTTTTGTTCTCTCACTCTAAACACAGATAAAAGTGGTAAGTAATAACAATTCCACAGCCTGAATAGTATCCTGCCTTGAAATTTGCTCTACTGAAACACTACTCCATCATATTTGGACATGCCACATGATTTAAAGTCTCACGATATGAGCAGAATACAGTCAGATGCCTTGCTAGATTATAACCTGAATGGCTCTAACCAAGTTCCTCATACAGCCTGCTGCTCATCTTGAAAATCTCATGAATGGAGCTTCCACAGTTTGTGTTTCTTTTGACCTTCTGGTCTTCCAAACTCTATAAGGGAAATGTTGAAAAATTGAAGAAAGTATTTGAAGACACTAGAAGATAAAAATATGTCCACTGCTAAGCGATTGGTAGAATTGGTTATATTTATATTGGGCTGAAAAGATGGCTCAGAGGTTAAGGTACTTGACTGCAAAGCCTAATGATCTGAGTTTCATCCCCTGGTGCCCACATAAAGACATATGCTTAGTGGCACATGCATCTGGAAGTCATGTGCAGAGGCAGGAGGCCTGGCACATGTGTTCTCCTCTCTCTCTCCCTCCCTCTCTCTTTTTCTCTCTCGTTCTTTTATATTACTTAATCTTTTTCTTCATTCTCTTCATGGGCACTTACCTGTAACTTCCACTACCAGCAGGTGGCTATCATCCACTATGAAATTTTGATCAGAGAGACCTACAAGATTTCCAAAAAACAACAACAACAACAAAAAAGACAGATTTCTGTCAGAGTACTTGATGACCCACCAAAGGTTAGTGGTAAGACCGTACAGCCAAATACACCATATGCTGTTGGCACATGACATGCCTTGAAGCTGGAAAGGAGTCAGTCCCCAGACAGTCAGCATGTCTAGTGCCAGAAGGTGCTAGATGAGCGGCTGGGGGAAAATGACCAGTATCTGTCTTACCAACTCATGGTCTAACCTACTTTTTTTTTTAATTTAATTTATTAGTTTTCTTTTCAGTAAATAGAGCAGTTTGGTACCATTATTTAGGCTCATCTGTGATCTACCCCCTCCCATTAGACCCTCCTTGTTAATGAAAATGGGTCGTGCATTGTGGAGTTAGCCCCCAGTTATTGGTATGATAAATGTCTCTGCAAATCATGACCCAACATGTGACTCTGACATTCTTTCCGCCCCCTCTTCCGCAAGATTTCCCTGAGCCATGTTGGGTTCATTTTTGGTCTGCTTCAGTGCTGAGGTGTTGGGGGCCTCTGAGGCTCTGGCTCTCTGATTTGGTAGGAGTTGATTTTTCTCTGCATTGACCTCCTTCCCCTTTGTGCTGGTATCCAGTTCACAGGAAAACATCACCCTTGCTTATTTCGCCAGTTGTCCTTAATTTCAGTTGGGCCCCTTTTGAGGTATGTTGGGGCAGCTCTCTTCTTAGGATCTGTATCTATCTGGAAAAGAGAAGCAGATTCTCCAACGGAGAGTAAGTTAGCATCCGGGAAATTGAGATAACACTTACTTTTTTGATAGACAGTATGATAGGTTTAGGCCCTCTTATACCCCATGATTGATGGTAGCTTGATATTGTAGAGTGGGCTTGTGTTTGGGTATGGTTCTGACTTGTTTCCCAGCTCCAGCTATGGGTCTAGTACCACTGAGTGGATCAGTTAGCCAAATCAAGAGCAATTGATTCCTCACCATGGCTGTGTACCACTATTGCACTTGTGTGGGCATCACATCCGGTTATTTGTTGCTAATTAGGTTCAACAATGTGTTGCTTGGACACATCATAGTCATTTCCCCCAGTCGCCTATGTAGAGCCTTCTGGCACTAGACACGCTGACTGTCTGGGGTCTGACTCTCTCTTGGCTTCCAGCCATGTCATTCCATTTTACGCATCAGCTGCGTATGGAGTCTTCAGCAATAGGGTCTTACCACTGGCTTTTGGTGGTTCATCAAGTACTCTGACAGAAGTCTGTCATTGTTTTGGGAAACCTTGTAGGTTTCTCTGATCAAAAGCTCATTGTGGATGGTAGCCCCAAGCTGGAAGTGGGGGTTACAGGTCAGTGTCCACTAAGAAATTGAGGAAAAAGATAACTAATATACAAGAGTTAGAGAGGAGAGAGATAGAGGGGAGAGGAGGAGAGGGAGGGAGGGAAGATGTAGGAGATTTAGGTCAGTCTTGATCTTACCCTCTCCATTGTCTTGTGGTTCAGGTGTTTCCTGTAAGGCTCTAGTGAAGGTTCAGCCATTTGGTCTGTCTTTTAGGAAGTAGAATTTTATGGTGCCATTGCCGTTTGGGTCCGGATTACTGTTTTCCACCCTTTGATTCCCTCCCTCCCCTCCCATCCATCTTGTTGTCTAGTCCATGAGGTGCTTGCTGGGTATGTAAGGCATCTTGGGCAGATTCAAGTTAGGTGTTGCAGATGAGTGAGACTATGTGTCAATTTTTTTTCTGTGATTGGGTAAGTTCGCTGAGAATGATCTGTTCCAGGTTCAACCATTTTTCCTCAGATTTCTTCATGTCGTTTTTTTCTTACTGCTGTATAGAATTCCATTGTGTAGATATACCACATCTTTGTTATCCATTCTTCTAATGATGGACATCTGGGTTGATTCCAGCTTTTAGCTATTACGAATTGAGCTGCTACAAACATGGTTGAGCAAATCTCTCTGGCCTTTGGTTTGAAGGTTTTAGGGTAGATGCCCAGTAATGGTATAACTGGGTCTGTTGGTATTTCTATAGTCAGCTTTTTCAGGAGTCTCCATATTGCTTTCCAAAGTGGTTGTACCATCCTGCATTCCCACCAACAGTGAATGAGTGTCCCTGCTTCTCCACATCCTCGCCAGCATTTATTTTCATTTGACCTTTTGATGTTGGCTATCCTTATTGGGGTTAAGGTAGAATCTCATAGTTGTTTTAATTTGCATTTCTCTGATGATTAGGGATGATGAACATTTTCTTAGGTGTGTGTTTGCCATTTGTATCTCTTCCTCCGTGAATTGCCTGTTTAACTCTGTGCCCCATTTTGTGAGTGGGGTATTTGTCTTCTTATTGTTTAGACTTTTGAGTTCTTTGTAAATTCTAGAGATAAGGCCTCTATCAGTTGGATAACCTGCAAATATTTTCTCCCATTCTGTGGGTATTCTATTGGCTTTGCTTATTATATGCTTGTCTGTAAAGAAACTCTTCAGCTTCATATGATCCCAATGGCTGAGTGACTGTTTAAGAATTTGAGCCACTGGGGTTTTATTCAGGAAATCTTTTTCCATTCCTATATCATGGAAAGTACTTCCTAAATTTTCTTCCCGTAGTTTTCGAGTTTCTGGTCTTATGTTGATGTCTTTGACCCATTTGGATTTGAGTGTTGTGCATGGTGAAATGTGTGGATCTAGTTTTAGTTTCCTGCATGTGGTTATCCAGTTTGTCCAGCACCATTTGTTGAAGATGCTATCTTTTTTCCAGTCTATATTGTTTGGGCCTTTGTCGAATATTAAGTAGCTATAGTTGCTTGGCCCCAAATCCGGGTCCTCAAGTCTATTCCATTGGTCTATACTCCTGTTTTTATGCCAGTACCATGCTGTTTTTATTACTATGGCTTTGTAATATAGCTTTATATTGGGTATGGTGATGCCACCAGAGGCATTTCTTTTGTTGAGTATCTGTTTGGATATGCGAGGCCTTCTGCCTTTCCATATGAAATTTGAGATCATTTTTTCTATCTCTGTGAAGAACACTGTAGGGATTTTAATTGGAATTGCGTTAAATCTATATATTGCCTTTGGTAGGATTGTCATCTTCACAATGTTAATTCTGCCTATCCAGGAGCATGGGAGGTCTTTCCATCTTTTCAAGTCCTCCTCAATTTCTTTTTTGAGAGTTTTTATATTTTCGTTGTATAGATCTTTTACTTCCTTGGTTAACGTTATTCCAAGGTATTTTTGTTGTTGTTGTTGTTGCTATTGAAAATGGGACTATGTCCCTTATTTCTTTTTCTGTGTCTTTGTCATTTGCATACAGAAATGCTACCGATTTTTGTGCATTGATTTTTTATCCTGCTACTTTGCTATAGGAGTTAATCACCTTCAGGAGTTTTGGGATGGAGTGTCTCGGGTCTCTTACATATACAATCATGTTATCAGCAAATAGAGCTAACTTAACTTCTTCCTTTCCAAATTGTATCCCTTTTATTTCCTTCTCCTGTCTTATTGCTTGGGCTAGGACTTCCAGAACTATATTGAAAAGCAGAGGTGAGAGAGGACATCCCTGTCTTGTTCCTGATCTCAATGGGAATTCCTCCAGTCTCTCTCCATTAAGTATTATTTGGGCCTTTGGAGCTTTGTATATTGCCTTTATTATGGTAAGATGTGAACCAGCCATGCTGATTCTCTCCAATGTTTTGATCATGAAGTGATGTTGTATCTTGTCAAAGGCCTTTTCTGCATCTATCGAAATGATCATGTGATTTTTATGTTTAAGCTTGTTTATGTGGTGTATTACATTGACAGATTTTCATATGTTGAACCACCCTTGTGTTCCTGGGATAAATCCCACTCGGTCAAGGTGGATAATGTTTTTGATGTGTTGTTGGATTCGGTTTGCGAGTATTTTGTTGAGGATCTTTGCGTCTATGTTCATTAGGGAAATAGCCCGGTAGTTTTCTTTTCTTGTGGCATCTCTGCCTGGTTTTGGGATTAGGGTGATACTAGCTTCATAGAAGGAGTTGGGTAGCTTTCCCTGTTCTTCAATGGTGTGGCACAGTTTTAGGAAGATTGGTTTGAGATCTTCCATGAAGGTTTGATAAAATTCGGCTGGGAATCCATCTGGTCCTGGACTCTTCTTTTTTTTTGTGAGGTTTTTTTATTACTTTTTCAATCTCTATGAGCATGATGGGTTCATTGTGGTGGTTGATCTGCTCTGAGTTTAGCTTTGGTAGATGATATGCATCCAGGAATTTATCCATCTCCTCCACATTTTCCAGTTTTGTGGAGTAGAGGTTTTTGAAATAAGTCCTGATGATTCTGCCCATTTCACTGATGTCTGTTGTGACCTCTCCTTTTTCATTTTGTTAATTTGGAGTCTCTCCTTTTTTTGCTTGATCAAATTGGCCAGAGGTTTGTCAATCTTGTTTATTTTTTCAAAGAACCAGCTCTTTGTTTTGTCAATTGCCTTAATTGTTTCCTTGGTTTCCAATTCATTAATTTCTGCTCTGATTTTAATTATTTCTTTCCTTCTGGAGCTCTTTGGGTTGGATTTTTCTTGTTTTTCCAATGCCTTTAGGTGGATGGTTAGGCTATTGATTTGGGATCTTTCTGTATTTTTTATGAAGGCATTGAGTGCTATGAATTTTCCCCTGAGGACTGCCTTCATTGTGTCCCATAAGTTTTGGTATGATGTGTTCTCATTGTTATTCAATTCCAGGAATTTTGCAATTTCATTTTTTATTTCATCCACTATCCATTTATTGTTTAAGAGTGTGCTATTCAGTTTCCAGTTGCCGTTGGGGTTCTTGTTGGTTTTTGTTGATGATTTCTAGGAATATAGCATTATGATCTGATATCATGCAGGGAATTATGTCGATTTTCCTAAATATGTGGAGGCTATCTTTTTGACCCAGTATATGGTCTATTTTAGAGAATGTTCCATGGGCTGCTGAGAAGAATGTGTAGTTGTGGATTTGGGATGGAAAGTTCTGTAGATGTCTGTTAGGTCTAAGTGCTCTATGGTTTTGTTGAGCTCTCTTACTTCCCTGTTGAGCTTCTGTTTGGATGACCTGTCTATTACTGATAATGGTGTGTTAAAGTCCCCAGCTATGATGGTGTTGGTGGTTATTTCTGTTTTATTGTCAAGTAGGTTTTGTTTTATGAACTGTGGTGCCCCTGTGTTTGGTGCATACAGATTTATGTTTGTAATATCCTCTTGATGGATTGTTCCCTTTATAAGTAGGAAGTAGCCTTCTTTGTCTTTTTTGATTGTTTTTGGTTTGAAGTCAACTTTATCTGATATTAATATAGCTACACCTGCTTGTTTCTTATTCAAATTTGCTTGGAATATTGTTTTCCACCCTTTCACCCTGAGGAGGTTTCTGTCTTTAGTGGTAAGGTGGGTTTCTTGAAGGCAGCAGATTGAGGGGTCTAATTTTTTGATCCACCCTGTTAGCCTGTGTCTCTTGATGGGTGAATTAAGGCCATTAATGTTTAGGGTGATGACTTTGAGATTTGATTTGATCCCTGTCATGTTGTGGTGGTAGAGGTTTGTTGGCATTTATTTGTTTTTTCTATCTACTCTGGGTTTGGTTGCTGTGATCTGCTTCTTGTAGGCATATTTGTTTGGTTATTTGTTTCTTCTCTGTGGAGAATTTCCTGGAGTACTTTCTGTAGGTTTGGTTTTGTGTTCATATAATTGTAAAGCTGAGTTTTGTCATGGAAAGTTTTCCTTTCACCATCTATTATAAGGGAGACTTTTGCCGGGTAGAGTAGTTTGGGTTGGAAGCCATAGTTTCTTAGAGTTTGGAGAGTTTCATTACAGGCCCTTCTAGCTTTCAGGGTTTCCATTGAGAAGTCTGAAGTAATTCTGATGGGGTTTCCTTTGAAAGTGGTGTGCTGTTTTTCCCTAGCTGCTTTTTGGATTTTTTCCTTGGTGTCAATGTTTAGAGTCTTACTGATAATATGTCTTGGGGAGTTTCTCCTGTGGTCTAGTCGGTTAGGAGTTCTGTTTGCTTCTTGAATCTTGATGGGCCTTTCTTTTAAGAGACGGGGGAAGTTTTCCTCAATTATTGTGTTAAATAAGTTTTCCATACCTTTGGTCTGAAATTCTTCTCCTTCTGGTATTCCAATGATTCTGATATTAGGACGTTTAAGTGTATCCCACAATTCTCTCATGTTCTGTTCACAGGAACTTTTGAACTTACTGAAATTTTTGGACTCTCGAACTGTTTCTTCCATCCTGTCTTCCAGATCAGAATTTCTATCTTCCACTTCGCTGACTCTATTCTTGAGAGCCTCTAGTGAGTTTTGGACTTGTTCAATTAAGTTTGCATTTTCTACTACTTTCCTATGTATCACTTCCATCACTTTGTCCAGCTCCCTTTTTGTCTCATTTTCTGATTTTCTTGATGATTCTTGGAAATCATCCTTGCATTTCTTTATGTTTTTTTTTAGTGTGGCCAGCTGATTTTTAAGGTCCTCTTTTTTTTCACTCTCCCTCAACTCTCTTAGCTCTCTTTGAATTCCTTCCAGTGTCTTATCATATTGCTCTAGCTTAGTGATGGTAGCATCCATATGATTATCTATCCTTTGTAGCTTTCCTGTCAGTTCTAGCAGTAGTTTGGTCAGGGTTGCATTGTTCATTGCTTCCTCTTGATGTTCTGATCCTAAACACTCTTCTATGTTTTGGTTAGTTGTGACCCTTGTTGGACTGGGTGATCTGTCTGGATTTTCTTCCATTTTATTTTTCGTGTTATTTCTTTTGCGCTGTGGTCTACCCATGTCAGTGTATGGGCAGGTAGGTGGGTGGAGCAGCCTGGGATCTAGCTTAATGCGAGTCCAAGGCAGCCTGGTGCAGTTGCAAGCAGCCTGGGTTTTTGCTCACTCTTGCCAAAGCCACCTATCTATAGCCTGACAGGGGCACCAAAGTTGCCTAAATTCTCACCCAATAATGCACCTAAGCTGCCTGCCTTTGAGCTTGAAAGGGGACTGAGGTAGCAAGCCCTGAAGGTGCCCAGACTTTGGCTGGGTACACTGGGGTCTGTAAACATTCTGTGCTCTCCCGCCTCAGGGGAGTGGGAGATGGGTGGCGATGTACAGGTAGGGGATGGCACCTGCACTGGCGCTAGTGACTCAGTGTGGACTTGTGTGGCTCTTGCTGTGGGAGTGGGCCCGCTGCATGTGCAATTGTAGTACAGAGGCAGATGATGTGGGTACGGAATCAGGACACAGCAGAGGCTGACCAGCGGCAAGTGATGTGAGCACAGCAGCAGGGGATCTGGCAGCCACCTATTCACGGCAGGGGTGGCCTCCACAGGCCTGTGAACCGAGCACCACGTGGCTGATCTACTTGCAGGATCAGAGAACAAGAGTGAGGTAGGAGGTCTCAGCTTCCCTGTAGCAGGCTGGCAGGCGTGACTGGTGGGTGCCCGATCAGAGCACAGCCACGCGGGATATGCAGAGGTTGCGTGGGCGCATGGGCAGACGGGGAGCGCAGAGTGCGATGGGGTGTATGGAGCGAGTGGGGCATGTGGTGGGGGGTCACAGGGTGTGCCGGGGATCCGGGCAATCTGGGTGGGGCGTGCAGGAGGTGGCAGGTTTCAGGGGCATGGGGTGGGGTGCCCTGGAGGGGGGGGCGTGGGGCGCTCTGGTCGGTCGGGGGGGGCGAGGGGCGCGCCGTGGGCACAGGTGGGCACGCGTGCAGAGGGGGTGTGTGGGGCGCGGGGGGGCCCAGGGCGCACAGTGGGGCATGGGGGAGCATGCGGGAGGCGCGGGACGTGTGGGACGCCGCAGTTCGTGGGGGACTAGGGGCGCAGGGTGCGTGGGGGGGACGCGGGGTGTGGGGGAGGGCACGGGGGGCACGGGGGGAGGTGGTGTGGGGCACACCGGTGTGCGGGACACTGTGGGGTGCTTTGGACCTGTGTGGGGGGCGGGGCACCCGGGGTGGGTGTTGAGGGTGTCGCGCAGGGGGCGCGGGGCGTTGAGGGGGGGCAGAGCACGCTGAGGGGCCCCGGACGCACGGGGTGGGTGTGGGGCGCTGGGGGTTTGCGAGGCACACGGGGGTAGGGCACGTGGGTCGCGGGGCATGTGGGTGGGGGGCGCGGGGCACGTGGGGCACACCTGGGCATGCAGGGGTGCACTCGGAACACATGGGGGTGCACGGGCCTTGTGCGGTGGGGGGATGTGGGGCGTGCATGGTGGGGGGGCCGGAGGCGCCTCGGGGCGCACGGGGCTCAGGGTGCGCTGGATGCACTGGTGCATGTGGGGGTGGGGGCGTGGGGTGCACAGGGGTGGGGCGGTGCACAGGGTGGGGACGGTGCGCTGGGGGGCCGCTAGGAGCGCAGGGTGCGCGGTGGGTGGGCACTCGGGCGGGCGCTCGGGTAGGCGCAGGGGGCGCAGGACGCTGCAGGATGCAGCGGGGTGCTCTGGACTCGCGGGGGATGGGGGTAGGGGGTGGGGGTGGGTCGCGCGGGGGTGGGGGTCACGGGGGTCGCGTGTCGCGCGGGGGGTGCGGAGCACGCTGAGGTAAGATGGGGCGCGGAACGCCGCGTGGCGCTCTGGACATGCGGGCGGGTCGGATCGTGGGGGGGGGGATCGAGGAGTACGGGGGTGGGGCGCAGGGGTCTCGGGGCGCAGGGGGGCGTGGGAGGCGGGGCACTTCTGGGCGCTCGGGGTGCAGGATGCTGCGGGGCTCTTGGGTCGTGCATGCCGCGTGTGGGTATGGAGCGTGGGGCACGCGGGGGGGGGGGGGTTGGGAGGGCGGGGCGCATGGGGGAGGGGCTGGAGATGCGTGGTGGTGGGTCGCAAGGGTCCTGGGGCGCGGGGTAGGCCTGGGTGCCTGGGGCGTGGGATGCCGCGGGGTGCTCGGGGCCGCCTGCCGCGTGTGGATAGGGAGCGTGTGGCACGCGGGGTGGGAGGGGTGGGGGGTGCGCGGGCGTGGGGCGCAGGGGTTGTGGGGCCTCGGGGCCACGGGGCGCACGGGGCTTGGTGCGCGCGGGGCCGCCAGGGCACCGGGGCGCCAGGCCGCGCCAATTTGGCAGCTCCCGGCATGTCTAGGCTGGCGGTTTCATGGGGTGGCGGGGTGTGGGTCGCGGGGGTGTGTGTTTCCCTCTTTTTCCCCAATCTGTGCCCTCCCTCTTGCAAAAATTTCCTAATTTCCCTTGAATACTTGCTTTTTTTTTCCTTGTTGTCTGTAGTGCAGCTAGGCGGTCACCATCTTGACCGGAAGTCTAACCTACTTAACAGCAACTAACCTGTTGTGATGCTCACACAAGTGCAACAGTGGCACACAGCCATGGTGGGAAACCAACTGCTCTTGATAACTGCTCTACTCAGTGAACAGAACCAATACCTGGGAAACAAGTCAGAACCATATCCAAAAATGAGCCCACTCTCCATTATCAAACCACCACTAATCATGGGCTACAAGAGGACTTACACCTATTAAAATCTCTCTAAAAAAATCAATGTTTATCTCATTTATCTGGTGCTAACTTTACTCTCCATTTGAGAATTTTTTTCTCTTTTCAAGACAGAAACAGATCCTAAGGAGAGAACCACCCATCATGCCTCAAAAGGGCCCCAGCTGAAGCTAAGACTAATTGGTGGAACCAGCAAGTGTGCAGTCTTCTTGGTGAACCTGGTACCAGCACAAGGGTGACGAAAATAGATACAGAGAACCAAATCCTATATCCAGAAACACAGAGGCTCCCAAGACCTCATCACTGAAGAGGACCTAAAATGAACCCAACATGGCTCAGGGAAATTTGCAGAAGAGAGGGCGGAAAGAATGTCAGAGCCACACATTGGGTCATGATACACAGAGACATCTCAATGTCGAGGTTTGAAGAAGTTGATTGAGAACTTGGTCCTAGTAGATGTTCATTGCTTGACACTTTCGTGAAGATAGATTACTTTTATCTTTCTTTTCTGTCCTTATACATGCCATCCCCATTTTGATGGCATTCATCATGAGACATCAAAAACAAGGCACCACACCAAAACCTTTGAATTTCCATTTGGATACTTTCACCTAAAACTCTTAGCTTTGTAGCCAAAGTAACATAAAATAGAAATCAAATGTGAGGGTTAGAGATTTATCCATGCACAGAAGTGAGTTCAATGCCTTGCACCTTGAAGCAGAATATGAATTGTTTAAATCACAAGTCCTTTGTTGGGATGATGAAGAGAAAATACAGAGTGCCTGCAGAACTTCTGTGACAATGTTGTTCATGGTCCATGTGAAAGACATCCAGGCATGAGGAATAATCCAAGAGGACAAAATAAGCCTTATCATTAATGTTAGCTTCCTGATAAAAGTGAGATGATGGTTTACCATATCCTCTTGTTTCTCTCCTGAATATTCTGCATTGTTCTTCTTGAAAGAATATAGCAGTATTTTGGTCCTAGGAAACATGAACTGATATGAAGCCTGAATGCCTTTGTGGACAATACAATACAATTTTTAATGTGATATTTAGAGAAGTGTAAATAATAGTGGCCAAGGGAATAGATCCGCAGCATTTTATTTTTGCCAATTTTTAGCTTTTGTGACACCCATAGTTCTATCCCACTCTTGCAAAACTAGGAAAAAAAAGAATCGATAATTTATCCATTGCTGGTTTATAAAACTGTGTAAATATTTGTAGTAGAATGCTTCTCCTTTCTGAGAAAGATTAGGAAATACACCCACCAAACTATGGTGAAATAGTAGAAAGAAGACATTCATAGATTATATGTAGAACTAAACAATCTACCACATGCTTCTCTACAATAGGTATGCAACATTACATTTATTCTTCTAAAACTATCTAAACTACACACAACACAATTTGCATCTTGTCAGTGATGGGTTGCACATTTCAGAGGCCTTAACTACATTCACCCACCTCTAGAAATGTTTATCTTTCACAACGGAGTCTCTGCTCACTCAAAGCACTTGAACTGCCTGATCCTTCCTCCAAAAATGGATATGATTATTCCAGGCCAACAAATCAAGGCAATAATATTAGAGCATCAATATTCATTTTTGTGATTTGAATTTTTGAACTGTGGTTCATATTTGATTAGGTAACTGTGAAAATGACTTCCTTTATTGCAGGCAGCACCTTGCAACTTTTAGTGTAAATTAGCTGCAGTATATTTATTTGTAATGGGACAGATGGTAGATCATTTCAGCTTTATGGTCACATGGTCTCTGTGGCTGCTGTGACACTCCAGTGCTATAGTGTTAAACAGACATAGGTGATGTGTAATGGATGGATGTGACACATTTTAAACAAAGCTGTAGTGGGCACATTATCATTTGGCTTTAAATAGCATTCACATGTAATGAATTATTTGAATTTCAGAATTTTTCCACACATGAATGTTTATACTCTTACAATACTAGCTGGAGGGTGGAGATAAATAATGTGCTATTTATTTTATAAATAACTCAAATTAGAATATATAGCCTTCCCACATATATAAAAAACATGAAAATATTGACATCTGAAATATACAACATTTACACAAATTTTGAGATATCATACTGCAAAATATGGAGAATATTTGTTAATCTTTTAACTTTTTTCAAAATATGTATGTGGTAATTTCATGAATTTGTTTTTACATGTAGATGTGAATAAAGTAATCACAATGTTTTGCATAAAAATGTAAAATGAAAACCATAGAAACCAATTTTATTTTACGAGCTATGTAAAGAAAATGGTCCACAATGCTAAGTTCTGTATTTAATAAAATTCAGAACTCAGAAAATAATATTTGTATAAAATGAAAGAATCCTCCAATAAATAGCGTTTTTGCATTATTGCCCTATTACTCTGTCTTCATACAGGGTTACATAAATCAGTCTAATCAGGCACACATATGGTAGGAAGGGATTTGTTTCAGACTTGCAGGCCCAGGGGAAGTTCCGTATTGGCAGAAGAAGCTGGCCCCTTTTACCAAATGTACCCAGACAGAAAAAAGACCAGTAGCACCACAAGCAAGCACACTCTGGGGAGCCCAGGCAGCACTCAAGCACTCTGCATACTTTAGACTGGAAACTGATCTGGCTCCAGTGACACCTTAGGGCTGGACTCGAGGATGTGTGCACAGTGACACCTCTTTAGCCAGGCTGGAAATCCAAGGTACAAACTTTAATAAAACATTTGAGTCTACTCAGGGACATAAATTCGAATTACCACAGGGAGGAAGCAGAGAACAATGAATGCTGGTGCGCAGCCCTTCTCTCCTTTGCATGCAGCCCAGGACATCTGCCCATGCCCACAGATAAGATGAGCATTCCCACCTCACCCAAGTCCAGGTCATCTCTCACAGGTGATTTTTGGTCCCATAAAGTTATCAGTATAAATCATCATCAATTAAAAAAAAAAACACTCAGGTTTAAGTGGAGTTGTTGACTGAGAAGGGCATGAGGGATTTTTCTGGAGGGTAGTAGAATGATCCTATATCTTGATCTAAGTGTGTTATGTAGGTCACATAATACATATACACAGAAATATAGGAGTACACCTACATAACTTGACGGGCTGGTTATAAACTGAGTGACCTGCTCTAATTTTAGAGGACAAAGTTAGAAACCTTCCTTATACTTAAGGGATTATTATTATTATTTATTTTATTTATTTGACTCACATGTACAAACCCTTTGGTTCAATCCTCAGCACTGCATGAACTACACATAGTGGTTCAGGTCTGTCATCCCAACATTGAGGAGGTAGAGGCAGGAGTTCAAGGTCATATTATAACTTATTATTTTAATTTTATTATTAAGTTATTTATTTGGGAGGAGGGTGAGAGAGGGATTGAGCAAACACAATCCAGGCCTGCTTTGTGCACATGAACACCACATGCATGTGCCACTTTCTGCCCTTAGCTTTATGCAGATACTGGGGAATTGAACCTGGGTCACAAGGCATTGAAAGAAAGCACTTTAATCCCCCAATAGAAACTTCCTTTTTTGTAGAAATGAGTTTGAGGGAACACCTGGATCTCATGACTAATCACTGCCTGTGTTTCAACTGGACACCTTGGTCAGGCTGTCAGGACCCAGCCGAGGTCTATGTTGCCAAGTCATATCATAATAGCATGGCTATGATTTATGCACCCTAATTATTAGCTACAGCATGTTGAAAGGATACATGAGGGCTAGGAAATGGTTCTGTGTTCAAAGGTGCTTTATTGCCTGGGTTCAACTCCCAATTATTCACATAAAGCCAAATGCAAAAAGTTGCACATGCCTCTTTCTCTCTCTCTCCCCTCTCTCACTCTTGGAAAATAAACACATAACTAAAATTTTTTTTAAAAAACCTAAAAGATATGTGATAGCTGGGAGGGGTGTCTTGCTCTTATGATTCCATATGAGGGAAGCTAAAGCCCAGCACTAGGGAGGCTGTGGATGGAGGAGTACTGTGAGTCAGAACCCAGCCTGAGCTGTAGCATTACACCTTGTTTCAAAGAAAAACAAACATAAAATTAATAAACTAAAATAAAGAGATGTGATTTGGACTGCTCTTGAATGAAATGTTAGCCTGTGATAAGAAAAAGTTGAATAGATGTGTTTTCTGTTTTCATCCCATCAGGCCAGACTCTGTGTCTCCCTCCCTACTCTTTTAAAAATTTATTTATTTATTTATTTAGGACAGAGAGAAAGACACAGAGTATAGGCATGTCAGAGCTTCTTGCCACCATAAACAAACTGCAGACATATGCACTACTTTGTGCACCTGCGTTTACATGGGTAATGGGGAATTAAACCCAGATCAACAGGCTTTGCAAGCAAGTGACTTTAACTGCTATGCCCTGTCCCCAGCCCCTGACTTTTATTTTATATTATTTTTTGAGATACTGTTTCATGTATCTCTGGCTGCCAGGAATTTGACATGTAGCCAAGGATGACCTCCTCAGTGTTGGGATGACAGACCTGAACCACTATGTCTGGTTTATGCAGCGCTAAGGATTGAACCAAAGGATTTGTACATGCGAGTCATGCACTTGACACTCTGAGTTACACCCCCAGCCGCTTGTAGTAATTACTTTTCCATTTATTTCTAGGCATGTGTGTGCAATGTGTTGTGATGTGTGTATGCACATGTATGTGCCCTTTTGTCACCTGGAGCAGAGGTTGCTCATTTGCAGTGCTTCAGTGGAACACCAAATATCCTGCTCCATCATTCTTCTGCCAGGTCTTGTGTTAGGAGTCAGAGTAGCCCTTCCACTGGTTCTTGAGCTTTCAGGTCTCTGCTGATTCTTGGTCTCTGATCAACTGCTGGACTGCAGTGACAAACATATAGGATCACGCTCAACTGTTTCACATGGGATCTGGAGATGTGAACTTCAGCAGTCCCAGGCTCCCTCAGGCCCTTATGCTTGTGCAAGTATTCACATAACCACCAAATTTCCAGCCCTTCTTCCTCTCTCTTTGTTTTGAGACAGTGTGTCATGTAGCCCTGGAAGGCCTTGAACTTGTTATGTAGCCAAGGCTGGCCTTGAACTCCTCATTCTTCTGTCTATGCCTCTCAAGTGCAGGATAACAGACATGTAACAACACACCTGGATGCATTTTCCATTGTTTATTTATTTATTTATTTTGAGGGGAGAGATTTTATGAGGTAGGGTCTCAGTCAAGCCTGGGCTAACAGGGACAACATATTGCAGTCCCAGTCTAGCCTCAAACTCAGAATAATTCTCCTACCTCTGTTTCCCCAGTGCTTAGATTAAAGGCATACATGACTAGAATGAGCCTATTTTCTATTTTTATGATTATTTCATCACATTATTTTAAGAATGTTTGTTCCTTTCTCCCTCATTTCGGTAAGAAGGTAAGAGGGCAGGCATCATTGAGCAAATAAAGTCATGTATACACCATAGACCCTACTAGGATACTCTCAACACGGCCAGTTAAAGAACCTTGCCCTTTGAGGTTAGCTGTGTTGCCCATCAGGATGTCTGGCTTCACTTTGTGAGGGAAATGTGAGGGTCAGAAGCTTGGGCGTCTCTGGCCATGCATGTCTGACCTATGCTGGCTTTTAGAATGTTCCTCTAGTCACATCTAAGGAGAAGTTTCTTCCCAAGATTCAGCTGCTATTCTTATTTCTTCACAGAGAGACCTGTAGCTCCTGGGGGACTCTGGAGCTGATGGTGAGGACAAGCCCTGGTGCAATGCTCCCATGCACTCAGCTGGGTGTGGGTGTGTATGGTTCACTGACAAAAGCAATGACTTTTGGTGTGTGGGGTCTTAGAGCAGTGCTGGCCTTAGTCACACAAAACCCTGTGTAAAGTCAGAAATACACTTCATAACCAGAGAATTGTGGATACAAACCACAGGAAGAGTTTGTGTGTGTGTGTTTATGTGTGTGTACTTGAGCACATATACATACTAATAATTTTGTGCATGTGTGTAGAGGGCCAGAGGGCAACCTTGTGTGTCATTTCTCATAATACTCTCCACCTTTTTGTGAGACAGGTCTCTCAGGGGTTGGCAGCTTGCCATGTAGGCTGGAGTAGTCTGCTAATGAGCTTCTGAGATCTGCCTATTCCTAGCTAGCATTGGGAGTACAATTTTGCACCACCATGCTCATTTGTTTAAGTGTGTGTGTGTGTATGTGTGTGTGTGTGTGTGTGTGTGTGTGTAGGAATGTGGTGTGTGAGTGTGTGCATGGACACTGTGCATACCACTGCATGGGCATGGAGATTTGGGGTGTTTGACTTCTGCATGCACCATTCTTCCAGTTTAGCTACCCTTTGAGTTTCCAAATTCTCCTGGTTCCACCTCACATTGATGCATGTATGTTGGGATCACAGATATGTGAGACATTTTGAGTTTGGCTTTCTGTAGGTGCCAGGGAATCAAAATCAGACCAGCAAGTTTGCAAGCAAGCACTTTGCACTTTACACTGGAGGCATATGCTAAATTCCAGGTTTTTTTTTCTTTTCCTTCTCTCTCTCTCTCTCTCTCTCTCTCTGTGTGTGTGTGTGTGTGTGTGTGTGTGTGTGTGTGTACAGAGGCAAGAGAGTATACCTTTCAGTGTCCATCTTGTATCACTCATCCGTGTATTTCTTTCCTTGATATGGGGTCTTTCCCTCAACCTGGAGCTACAGTCCACCAGCAAACCCCACCTATTCTTGATCTCCACCTTCCTCCCACAATGGACTGGGGTAATAGATATGTGTGGCCATACTCAGCTTTGTACATAGATTCTGAGGAGTCAAATTTTGACATTTCTGGCCTGAAATGTCCTCAGACTTCTGCATGCTTATGAGGCACACACATTAAGGATCAAGCTGTCTCCCCAGCCCAGGGAAGTCTTTGGAGGGCCCAATGTTTCTGGTTGGATTCTGCATAACTCATTGAATCCACAGTCCAGGTAACTCCTGTACTTAGCAGTTGAGTAGTGGGTCAGCTCAATAGTAGGAATTCTAGATCAATATGGGCTTAAATATAATATAAACTTACAACTTGGGAGACCTAGGGGAAAAAACTTTCATGTGAAGAAAGGGAGAAATCATACATTTCATTTTGAAGAATGTATAGATTGAGCTGGAGAGATGGCTTAGCAGTTAAGTGCTTGCCTGTGAAGCCTAAGGACCCTGGTTGAAGGCTCGGTTCCCCAGGACTCATGATAGCCAGATGCAAGAGTGGGTGCACGCGTCTGGAGTTTGTTTGCAGTGGCTGGAAGCCCTGGTGTGCCCATTCTCTCTCTCTCTCTCTCTCTGTATCTTTCTGTGTCTGTCGCTCTCAAATAAATAAATAAAAAATTAACAAAAAATATTTTTTAAAGAAAAGAATGTATAGGGGCTGGAGAGATGGCTTAGAGGTTAAGTGCTTGCCTGTGAAGCCTAAGGACCCCGGTTCAAGGCTCGGTTCCCCAGGTCCCACATTAGCCAGATGCACAAGGGGGCGCACGCGTCTGGAGTTTGTTTGCAGAGGCTGGAAGCCCTGGCGCACCCTTTTTCTCTCTCTCTCTCTCTCTGTCCCTCTGTCTGTCTTTCTCTCTGTGTCTGTCGCTCTCAAATAAATAAAAAAAATTTTTTAAAAAAAGAATGTATAGATCAAAAACACATCAAAGATAATTGCATGGAAAGCTATTGTTTTTGTGTACAGAACATGTCATACCCTTGAGTCCAAGGGCTCATATTATTCAGTTTTATTTAAATTTGAAATGGAGGCATGGAAAGATGGCTAAGCAGTTAAGGCATTATTCTGCAAAGGCAAAAGACCTAGGTTCAATTCCCCAGGGCCCATGTAAGCCATATGCACAAGGTAGCACAAGTACCAAAAGTTTGTCTGCAGTTGCTGGAAGCTCTGGGACACCCATGCCCCCCTTCTCCTCTTTCTGTCTTTCAAGTGAATAAGTCAAATTTAAAAAAATAAAATTAAATATATATGAAATGGGAATTTGTGTCTGGAGATGAGAAATTAGAAAGAAGGATGGGGCATATACATTTCACTTCAGTGTCTTCTTCACAAAACAGTTCTGGAATTCTTCCACTGAATCAGAGTTGAGCCAGCATCTGCCATCAGAGTTCATTGATGAGCTCATGGGCATTTTGGACAGACTGAGAAGTTAGTTCCTTGGATCATTCACTTATCCCTTTACTTGGACTCATGAAGCAAGTGTAATATACCATGGGCTTGGGGAGGGATCCAACATTTTTGCTTTTTACAAGAAAATAATTTATGGTAGAATGAAATCCATTCCCACTCCACCTTAAAACCAAACAAAGAACTGTTACTGCAGTGTAGGTTCTAACTTCTACATGACCATTCTCAATTACACAATTCCCTGAGGGAGGAAAGAATGGAAAAACAAAACACTCTTTAGGAGGCTAGGAGGAAACCTACCTTGTCTTCTCTTTCCTATAAAGAGATTGGTTTCAGTGATTTGCCTTCTGGGGCCCACCCTCTTGTGTCACATTCCATTTCTGTAGGAAGCTAAGTTTAGAGCTATCCAGATGAATTTGAATGGAAATAGGAATTTGGATAGTTGAAAAACTTAATTTGAATTTTAAACAGGATAGCATCTTTTTCTCCACACTATAATGTGCAAAGTCCACCAAGCACACACCTTCCCATGCCCTTGTCTGCTGCTGTTGGGTATGGGATTTGGAGCTTAGCTATTGTAAATAGAGCAGCAATAAACATGGTTGTGCAAGTATTTCTAAGGTAGTGGGAAGAGTCATTAGGATATATGCTTAGAAGTTCTATAGCTGGGTCATGTGGAAAATACATTTTTAGCTGTCTCAATAACCTCCACACTGATTTCCACAATGGCTGTACCAGAATACATTCCTACCAACAGTGCAGAAGGGTTCCCCTTTTACCACATCCTTGCCAACATTTATTGTCATTTGTTTTCTTCATAGTAACCATTCTGACAGGAGAAAGATGGAATCTCAAGGTAGTTTTAATTTGCATTTCCCTGATGGCTAAGGATATAAAACACTTTTTTAGATGTTTATATGCCATCTGTATTTCTTCTAGTGAGAACTCTCTACTTAGTTTAATAGCCCATTTATTGATTGGGTTGTTTGATTTCTTATTGCTCTGTTTTTTGAGTTCTTTGTATGTTCTGGATACTAATCCTCTCAGATGTGTAACTGGGAAAGATTTTCTCCCATTCTGTAGGTTGTCTCTTTGCTCTATTTACAGGGTTTGCTGTACAAAACTTTGTAATTTCATGAGATCCCAGTAGCTGATCAGTTGTTTTATTTCCTGAGCAATTGACATTATATTCAGAAAGTCATTACCTATGCCAATATTTTGAAGGGTTTCCCCTATCTTTTCCTCTAGAAATTTCAGAGTTTCAGGACTGATATTAAGGTCCATGATCCACTTGGATTTGATTCTTGTGCATGGGTTAAGACAAGGATCTATTTTCATCTTTCTACATATAGATATCCAGTTTTCCCAGTACCACTTGTTGAAAAGGCTGTCTTTTCTCCAATGAATATTTTTGGCATTTTTCTCAAAAATCAGATGGCTGTAGCTGCCTGGATTAACATCTGGGTTCTCTATTCTCTTCCAATGATCTACATGTTTGTCTTTGTGCCAATATCATACTGTTTTTGTTACTATGGCCTTGTAATATAACTTAAAATTGGGTATGGTGATACCACCAGCTTTATTTGTTTAAATATTTTTTGTCACTTTTATTTCTTTATTTGAGAGTGACAGAGAGAGAGGGAGAGAAAGAGACAGATAGAGAGAGAATGGGCGTGCCAGGGCTTCCAGCCACTGCAAACGAACTCCAGACACGTGCGCCCCCTTGTGCATCTGGCTAACATGGGTCCTGGAGAATCGAGCCTCAAACCGGGGTCCTTAGGCTTCACAGGCAAGAGCTTAACCACTAAGCCATCTCTCCAGCCCAACCAGCCTTATTTTTGTCACTCAAAATTATTTTGGCTATTCGAGGTTTTTTGTGCTTCCAAATGAAATTTTGAATTTTTATCCTATTCCTGTGAAAAATGCCATTGGAATTTTAATGGGGATTGCATTAATTGTGTAGATTGCTTTTGGTAAAATTGACATTTTCACAATATTAATTCTTTCAGTCCAAGAACATGGGATATCTTTCCATTTCCTTGTGTCTTCTGCAATTTCTCACTTGAGTGTTTTAGAGTTCTCATTGTAGACTTCCTTCACTTCCATAGTTAAGTTTATTCCAAGGTTTTTTTTTTTTTTGAGGCAATTAAAATGGGAAAGATTCCCTGATTTCATTCTCTGCACATTTGTTGTTAGTATACAGGAAGGCTACTGATTTTTGTGCATTTATCTTGTATCCTGCTACTTTGCTAAAACTGTTTATAAGCTCTAACAGTTTCCTGGTAGAGTTTTTAGAGTCTTTTATGTATAGAATCATACCATCTGCAAATAGTAATAATTTGATCTATTCCTTTCCAATTTGTATCCCTTTTATGAGTGCCTCTTGCCTTATTGCTATAGCTAAGACTTCCAGCAGTGTGTTAAATAAAAGTGGGGACAACAGACACCCTTGCTTTGTTCCTGAATTTAGTGGAAAAGCTTCAAGTTTTTCACCATTTGGTATTATTTTGGCTGTAGGTTTGTCATAGATTTTATTACGTTGAGATATGTTCCTTCCAGTCCCAGTTTCTGTAATACTTTTATCATGAAAGGATGTTGGATTTTGTCAAATGCCTTTTTGGTATCCATTGAGATGATCATGTGATTTTGTTTATTTTTATTTATTTGAGAGCAACAGAGAGAGAAAGAGGAGAGAGAGAGAAAGAGATAGAGAGAGAGGGAGGGAGGGAGAGAGGGAGGGAGGGAGGGAGGGAGAATGGGTGTTCCAGGGCCTCCAGCCACTAAAAACAAACTCTAGACATGTGTGCGCCCTTGTGCATCTGACTAACGTGGGTCCTGGGGAATCAAGACTCGAACTGGGGTCCTAAGGCTTCACAGGCAAGCACTTAACTGCTAAGCCATCTCAACAGCCCAATCATGTGATTTTTGTACTTCAGACAATTTATAAGATGTATTACATTTATTGGTTTGTGTATGTCGAACCACCCCTGAATCCCTGGGATAAAGCCAACTTGGTGGGGATGAATAATCTTTTTGATATATTCTTGTATTCTGTTTGCCAATATTTTGTTCAGAATTTTTGCATCTATGTTCATGAGGGTGATTGGCCTGTAATTTCCTTTTTTGTTCTGTCTTTGCCTTGTTTTGGTATGAGGGTGATGCCGGGTCATAGAAGGAGCTGGGTAGAATTCTTTCATTTTCTGTTTTATGGAAAAGTTTGAGAAGCATTGGTATTAGTTCTTCCATGAAGACCTGGTAAAATTTGCCAGTGAAACCATCTGGACCTGTGCTTTATTAGTGGGGAAACAAACTTTGTTTTTGTTGTTGTTGTTGAAGTTCCTACTATGCCTTTGGAGTGAAATTCTTCTCCTACTATACCCTGAATTCTTATGATTGATCTATTCATAGTGTCCCAAAAATCTTGAAATTCCCATTCATACTTCCCTATTACTTTGTCTTTCTCTTTGTTGAATTGCATTAGATCTGCCACCTGGTCTTCTAGTTTAGATGTTCTGTCTTCTCCTTCATCAATTCTACTGGTGAGATTTTCTACAGAGTTTTTTTTTTTTTTTTTTAATTTCATTGACTGTGTTCTTCATTGTGAGTAATTCTGACTGGTTTTTCTTTATTATTTCTCTTTCCTTATTTAGGTCGTGTATTGACCTCTTTATTTCATTAAATTGGTTTCCTCTGTCTTCTTTGATTTCTTCTTTCATTCCTTTGATTTCCTCTTTGACTTCTTTGAACATATTTATAATCATTCTTTTAAAATCTTTCTCAGGCATTTCCTGTAAATCATTCTCACTGGAGGTAATTTCTGATGCATTAATACTTTTTGGTGGATTTATATTGTCTTGATTTTTTGTGTTTCTTGTGTTATAATATACATATTTTTGCATCTTGGATTCATTTAATGCTTTCATATCCTAATTAGGTATAGTATTATTAGATGTATCAATCAATCTGATGGTATATATTTTCAGCGTAGGAGCTTACGTTCATAGGTGTGGCTCTTATGACTCTCAGAGTATCTACAAAAGTGACTCTTGATGTAGGGTTTGCCTGCTATGAGAGTATTCAAGAAGGCTGAGTGGAACAAAATACAAACACATTCTAAAATTTAAGTAAACAATGTACACATTCAATGAAAATCAGCACAGTGTATTTATGCAAGAATAGGTATCATTAAATCTGTATATTGCCTTTGGTGGGACTGCCATTTTCACAATGTTAATTCTGTCTATACAGGAGCATGGGAGGTCTTTCCATTTTCTCAAGTCCTTCTCAATTTCTTTTTTTGAGTGTTTTTATGTTTTCATTATATAGATCTTTCACTTTCTTGGTTAAAGCTCTTCAAAAGTTTTTTTTGTTGTTGTTGTTGCTATTGAAAATGGGACCATGTCCCTTATTTCTTCTCTGTATCTTTGTCATTTGCATATAGAAAGGCTACTGATTTTTGTGCATTGATTTTGTATCCTGCTACTTTGCTATAGGACCCGAATCCTCTAAGAAAGTCACAGTCCCTTAGGATGTGTGTTGCCCCACATCCTTAATCCTGTCTACTAGTAGGCTAAGATTTCTGGTCTGTTGAGGGTTTCATGTCAGCTTGTGACCAAGTGAGACCCTTCCCTAATGAACAACAGAAGAGGAAACAAAGCCACTATAAATCAGGAAGCAACAAATGACAAGTCCAAAATATAGCTTATTTAAGAATGGTAAATCCAACCATCTATCAGATTTAACATATAATTTATCCTGACATAGGAGGTGCAATTAGCACTTCCAATTCAAGCCTATATACCAGGCTTATTTGGTGGGTGCTGACCTGGTGTAATCCCAGTTACCTTTTGGGATGATTTTGATCTCAGTTATGCTGTGCTCCTGCTTGTGTCCCTCTTTGTTGCACTGTGGGTTTAAGTCAGCTGGCTGGTTCACTGGATCGCTGCTCTGGCCCCCGGTGTTGGGTACTGTGAGCTCCCTTCCCCAGGTCTCTGGTACTTGCTGGCACTTGTGCTGGTGATGGGGGAGGGGAGGCTGTGGATGGTGGCTCTAGTTCTCCCACTGGTCCATGTGATCCTTTACCTCATGAGCTGCTCTTCCATTGGCCACTCTGGGCCTCCATTCACGTTTCTTGAGTTTGCAAGGAGCTCTGGTGTGAGTAGAGAATCCCCTCACCTGGCTTTTCCTGTGGCTCAAGCTGAGCCTTGAAGCTGTGGTCCTGCAGACCTGGTGCCACCACTACTGGATCTGCTTCTGCCTGCCTATGTGGGCTCTAGATGCTCTGGATCTCTTCTACTTCTCTGCTGCCATTGGTAACTTCTTATACACCTCACTTTTCTGTAGAACACTGTATTTTGCTGGGTCCCCCCCCCCCCAGCTACTTTGGCATGGTTCCTACAGTGCCATCTTAACTGGAATTCCTGAAATGCTTTTTCAATGAAAATAACAGGAATGCTAATTTCATTTTGTGTGACACATTTAAAATTTTCAGTAGGGATTCCTTGTGTGGCAACCCAGTGGAGCCATGAGATGAACTGTGGATTGCAGTGGAGACCCAGTGGAGATGCTGGAATTTTGGGATGGCTATCAAGGAGAACTGCCAGAACCAGATGAAGTTTTCCCAAATTGTTAGTAGCCTAGCTAGAGGGGCAGAATTGGAACTCCATATAATCATCATTGGTTAGAATTGACTTGGAGACTCATCACTGTCTAGAGGTGTTGGAGTTGGAGCAATAGAGTTTGATGCTTGCTCTGTTTAAATCTTTTATTGGTTGACTATCTACTTGATATGCCCAGATCCATCTTTTTCGGTGTGAATGTTTATTCTGTACCATTATGGATTTGGGGGCTTCTTTTTGAGTATTGCAACTCAATTAAAAGACCTTGGACTATGGGGATCTATGAACATCATTAGGATTGATAAACACTATGAGGGTTTTTAAGGTTGGATGAATGTATTGCACTTTACCTCATGCATGGTTATCAGTTCGTGGGGACAAGGGGCAGAATGTGGTAGTTTGATACAGATGACCCCATAAAAGATGTTCTGAATACTAGGTCCCCATTAAATTAACTTAAATACTCCTGGATGCAGTGTATTTTGGGGTGTAGCCAGTTTCCCCTTGCCAGTGTTTGGAAACTCTCCTGTTTTCCATCTGATGTTGGACAGGAGGTGATGTCCACCCTCTGCTCATGTTGTTGTTTTACCCTGCCATCATGGTGCTTCTTCACCTCCAGTCTGTAAACGAAAATATGCCCCCCCCCACAAGCTGCTCTTGGTTGGGTGATTTATGCCAGCAATATAAACCTGAGTGCAACAGCTTCCTTTTGCTTATTTTTTTAAAAAGCCTTAGGGCTGAAAAGATGTCTTAGCAATTAAGGTGCTTGCCTCCAAAGCCAAAGAAGGCAGATTTGATTCCCCAGGACCCACATAATCCAGATGTACAAGGTGGTGTACGTGTCTGTAGTTAGTTTGCAGTGGCTGGATGCCTTGGCATACCTTTCTTTTTCTCTGTCTCAAACTACCCATTGTCCTCTCTCAGATAATTAAAAAAAAAAATCCCTAAATCGATTACCCTTTGATATAATTATGTCTGCTTTTACTTCCAACCAAGTTTTGTAGCCTAGTCTCTTTCTTGAGCCCATCATACCTTTATAGAAGCTCTTTTGTGTTCTCTGTTTCTTGAATGCATCCTTGTATCTTTCCTAGGATGCCTGTCATATCCTGTGCTCACTTGTTGAAAGCAAGTATATTTAAAACTTACATCAGATGTCTTTCCCTGTAGAGATAACTGCCCAGCCACTGTTGAGCTTTCCCTGCGGCCAGACACTTGCTCCCTCTACCACTGAAGAGAAAACTGGGGGATATCTTGTGTCCTGGAAATCTTTTGATTCATATTCCCATGTTTTTTTATTCTAGTGTGTGTCTGTAGTTTGCTGTGATCCAAATTTCTCTCTGGCATCTGAGTTTGGCTTTAGATTTGGATTTCCAGTTGTACAGACTCTCCATGGCCTGTGCTGCTCTTGGTGACTGGAGTCCTTCCTGTGCTTCCCTGGTGGGATTCAATTCCTTGCTTCGTGTAGCTGCTGCACCCACTGTCTTCTTTGGGCAAGAAGTCTCATCAAGTCATATTTCCATTTTCTATAGATATTTCTCACATTTCTCTTTTGGTATTTCTTTTGTCTTGATCTCTTCCACCTCAACTGTTTCCAGGTTTCAATGGAACTATCTTTCTTTCTTTCTTTCTTTCTTTCTTTCTTTCTTTCTTTCTTTCTTTCTTTCTTATTTATTTATGTTTTTCAAGTTAGGATTATAATCTGGCCTAGGTTGGCCTCAAAATCATAGCAGTCTTCAGAACTCTGCCGCCCAAGTGCTGAGATTAAAGATATGCACCTCCACAACCACCCATCTCTGGTATTATTTTTGATACACCATATTTTCAGAATCCCTCAGGAGTATGAGGAACCCCAAAGCAGCAGTATCACTTCAGTATCTCATCCCATAGTAGCGAATGACCACATGGAATGGAAGTCACATGGAGTTGTCAAGTGTTTCATTTGCTTTAAAGCAGTTTTAATGTATTACATTTTAATTTTGGTTTGCTGAATACTAGAAATTTTATGTTATTACATATAACTAATATATAATCATGTTAAAATACTAAATATATGTTGATTTTATAGCCTACAGGTTTGGAGTCATCCACACAAGTACCTTCTGAGATCAGACAAGATAAAGTGTGTTCAGAGTGGTTTGGCTATAAGTTGTATCCTATACATTTGTTAAACTCAATAGATCAGAAGTATTTTTTTTAACATTCCTTGAGAGATGCTAGAATTTATGCATATATGATTGTCATGTATGAGGCATATATTGTTACATTGTATCTGCATTTTGCTTTGTTTGTTTATTTTTTTAAAAACCTCATTCACTTTACCATCTTTTTAAAATATTTTATTCATTTTTATTTCTTTATTTGAGAGTGACAAAGAGGCAGATAGACAGAGACAGAGAATGGGCATGCCAGGGCCTCCAGCAAAAATGAACTATAGACGAGTGCGCCTTCTTGTGCATCTAGCTAATGTGCATCCTGGGAATCAGGTCCTTAGGCTTCACAGCAAGTGCTTAACTGCTAAGCCATCTCTCCAGCCCTCTGTTTATTTCTTAATAATTTATTTGGAAGAGAGAAAGAGGGGTGTGGGGGATAATGGGCATGCCAGGGCTTCTAACTATGGCAAACAAATTCCAGACCCATGTGCCATCTTGTGCATCTGGCTTACATGGGTATTGAGGAATTGAACCTAGGTCCTTATGCTTCATAGGCTGTCATCTTACCCACTAAGCCACCTCTATAGCCCTCTGTCTGCTTTTGATCATGTTAATACAGACTTCATAAAATAAGTTATCAGCTAGAGAGTAAAGTGCTTGTCTACTCTGCCTGGAGCCTTGGGTCTTATCCACAGTACTACAAAAGATAAGAAATGTTGGGGTTGTTTTCTCTCATATTTACTGGAAGAAGTTGCACAGAATTTCTCCCAATTCTTCCTTAATAATTTGGTAGAATTATGTAGTGAAACCATGTAGACTTGGGGATTTCCTTCTTGGGACTCTGTGTATTATGAATGACATGGTAGGTCTTTGTTTTGTTTTGTGTGTTTTTGTTTATGTTTTTTTAAAACAATATCCTATTTTGCTGTTGATATGACTGTATTAACCAGGGTCCTAAGGAAGGCACCATGTCTGACTGTACATGCAGCTTGTCTCTGGGTGAGTAAACAGTGTCAATGGCAAACTGGCCCATCATTGGGCTGGTGACAAATTGGGGAGCATGTGTACAAACGCATGAACATGTAAGGGAAATTTTAATTTGCTGAGCAAACACTAGAAAGTAGGCAGAGTGTCCAGCCCTCACAGGACAAGTTCATCCTGCCCTGATGCAACGGCTATGCCATCCTTTGGTAATTTCCATTTCAGACCCCATTCCAATTTATATCCATGTGGAGACTAACAGCCATGACCTGTGTCATATGATGTGATCCGAAGCCAGAATGAGTTCCCATTTTTAGCCTTAACCATAAGTAACTGAACATGGGAATAGTTGCTTGGACAGGAATGAGGTGTGGTGACTGGTGGCCTGTGAAGATGATGCAAGATGTCTCAGGAGAAATGCACCATACTGGGAACAGCTTCCCATCAAAGTGAGCTGGGAACCAAGACCTGAGGAGTGTCTAGGAGGAGAAATGTGGGGGTGGATCCCAGACTACATTGAAACTAGCATTATAAAAACTGTGGTAGGTGTGAGCCCATTCCAAAATGAAAGATCAGTGTGTCCAGGGTACACATAATGTTGGCAGTTATGAGGAAATGTGAGAGGTGGGAGGCCTTATCTTTTCAGGGGTTGGTCAGCTAGTTAGGGTCTTGTAGAAGATTCCTGAAAGATTAAAGTATATCCTTCTAGAAGTTTTCAATCCAAATTGAAGGTGCTGGCAGGCCTGGTCTTCCCAAAGGTTCCAGGGAAGGTCTTTTCTGTCTCTTCCAGGCTTCTCTATCTCCTGGCTCCCCTGGAGTCTGGGATTGTAGATTTGTCATTCCAGTTTCTGTTCAGTCTTCCCTGTCTGTGTTAGTCTGTGCTTCTTTATTATTAGAAAACGTCTGTTTGTGCATTCCAAGATGGTTTCAAACTTGAATTCTCTTTCTGCAGTGTCCCAAGTGGGATTACAAATGTGTATAGTCAGGGCTAGAGAGATTGCTTAGTGGTTGAGGTGCTTGGCTGCAAACTCATGTTCAACTCTCCAGGTTCCAAGTAAACCAGGAACAACAGTGACTCAAGTGTGCAATGTTGCACATGTGCATAAGGGGGTGTGTGCATCTGGATTTTGACTGCAGTGGCTGAAGGTCCTGGTGTTTCAATTCTGTCCCTTCCTCTCTCTCCCCACTCACATAAAAATATAAAATAAAATAAAAATGTATAATCAGAACCATCTTCTGGTGTCTTAGGTTGTTGTTGCTGTTTGGAGGTAGGGTACTGCTCTATCACAGCCTGACCTGGAATTCACTATGTAGTCTCAGGGTGGCTTTGAACTAATGGGGGTCTGCCAATGTATGCCTCCCAAGTGATAGGATTATAGTTATATGCCACCATACCTGTCTTCTGATATCTTTATGTCATAATTTCCTCTTATAATGATGCCAATCATATGGGATTTGGACCCATGGTAATACTTCCTTTTAATTCAGCCATCTTTCTGAAGGAAATGTCTGCAGTGAGTCAGTCCCAGGTGCTGGGTCTCAATGTATGAATTTGGAAGACAGAGACACAGTTTGGCCCCCAACAGAAGTGCTGGCTATAAAACAGAAAGGTGTGAGGGAGAGAGAGACAGAGGGATATCTCTGGCCTTCACATTCTCTCTCACCACCTCTAGTGGTGTACAGGCAGGTGACAGCCAGACATGACTCCTGTTTTCTGAGAGGCACATTGATCTACTTGTCTTCACTTAGTGTCCTGTGATGACCTGTGTGTCTTCTTTCTGCTGAGAGAAATATCCTTTCTGAGCGCCCCTCACCCCCTTGAGATCTGAAAAGTGTTCATGTGATATAAAGCTGTGAATTCAGAGTTCTCTTAAGGGACTGGTCTTGGGAGTAGGTTAGCTCACAGACATAATGCTTCTTTTACTACCCAGGATGTGCTCTCTCTTCTACATGGCCTTGATATCCCAAGTATACACCTTTCCTCAATGTTCTGAAAGATCCCAAACTCTGAGTACCCCACATTTTCAGTCTCAAAAAAATCCCCTTCTTCTTGCAGAATTTGTCCAATGCCTACGAAACCCAGCAGCTCAAATACTTCTGAGAAGTTGAGATGGGGAATGAGTGGCCTGCAGGTGGGCACTATAGTGAGCAGGTAATGAGATGTGATTGAGACAGTGACATTGTGGTACACACATTCCCGGCACACTGCCAGTGCCATTAAGGGGCTTCAGAATGCATTGCCCATGCACCACCATTGGGAGGATTCTGATTTGGCACATCTTGTACTCTCAGTGGATTTTGTTGTTGAGACATTCTTGGAAAACTCAGTAGGTCAGCCCACTGGAGATAGACAGAGCAGCTTCTGGTTTGAAAAGAGTTGCTGCATTCTTCATGGTACACCATGGCAAAGGAGGGAGAAAAGAAAGTAAATAAGGTGAGATATAGTCCCCTGGGAATTTAGAATTCAAGGGAGAGCCTCATTCTGGTAGCAGCGAGTTCCCCAATATTGTGGCAGAAAGTAAGGGGGTAACTTAGTTAAATGAGGGATTGGAGGGGGAAGGAGAAAATCACTGGGGCAGTGGGGTTGAAATTTAACACTGGTGGGTTTGCTGAGAGGGGAGAGGACAAAGTTCATGAAGTCTTAGTCACCAAAGCTATGGAAGCCACAGGGACACAGAAGAAGCAGGGCTATCTTCAGAGGCACAAGAGAGCAGCCAACTAACCTCAGCACTTTTATTCTCACAGACCAAATAGAAATGTTATGAGCACAGCAGTTGCTAAAAGTAGGTGTGAGAATATGGCTGGTACAGGGGCTTGTAAGAAAAGTAACTTTACATTGTTTATCAGGACATAAGCATCTGAAGAGGACGGTTTGGTGGCTGAGCAAGCTTATTATATCTCTATTCCTGCTGTCCTATTCATGCCTGCCCTCTATAACCTCTCACATAGTCTTCATTGATGTATCTATTCATGTAACTACTCCCACTTGTCAAGAGCAGGCAGCCCTGAGTCTATGGGATGCATACAGTGTGGGAGAAAGTGGGCTTGGGTAAAAGAGGAGAGAAGAATTGCCTTTGAGTAATAGATCACAGCGTCCTTCCTTCTGCTTTTCTCTGCCAAGTTCTCCAACCTGGAAAAGCAGGATAGTCAGTCATATGGATTGTAGGTAGACACATACAGATCACAAACAAGTCTCTTTTAGGAAGACACTTAATTTAGGGGAGACTGAAGGCACCGAGAACAAGTGGACAAGGTCAGATGATCCACAATAACATGAAGGATGTCCTCATGGGTGAATAAGGCTTGTATTTCATGTACAAGGTGCCTTCATGTACATTGTCCTATATGACCCTCAACAGTATTTGTGAAGATCAGATGTCAGTGGTTTCTTGTGAGATGATGAACTCCCAGGATAAAAGATGGTCAGGAGACCAAAAGTCTGACTCCAAAGCAACAATACACAACTCCTTTCTCTACATCACACATGGGAACTGTGTGAGCAGCACCCACTGCCTAGGTTGGGCATCACTGCTATTATTGAGCAGAGCATCAGCTCTGGGAAGTGTCTTAGGTTTCAATGTGTTCTGAGTCTGTCCTCTGAGAGCTATTTCTGAGACAGATTGTCCCCTCATATGACACCTTCATATCATGAACCTTATGCAAATGACAAGAGGGGCAAACCTGGAAAGATCAGGCCCAACAGGCAGGGACCTACCCTTAAATATTTCCTTTCTTCCTCAGCTATGCTCTGCCCCTGTGAACAGAAAGGATAGAATAAGTGCTTGGAGTTTATTTGTATTGTGTGTAGATTTTCACTTACCTGGAATGCAGCATCTATTCAATTAAGATTTATTTCATTTTTTTTTTTTTTTTTTTTACTTTCAGAGGTGATTGAAGAGGTTCTGTTTGCTCTATTTTAACTATGGAGAATCTTGTCTGTTAGGTCCACACTAGTGTTTTCAGTCAGAAGTCTTGTGCTCAGCCATGGTATCTGAGATCAGTAATCCCACACTGCTCCCTCTGAGGACCCTGGTTCCTCGGGACAAAGCTCAGGCTCAGGCTCTGAAGGGGGCCTCAACTGTCAGCACTGCTCTCCTATCAACAGGAAGGTGGAAATGTGCATGTTCCCAAGTGTCAAGAGATGCTGTTCACCCTGAGAGGACCTCCACTCTTTAACAAAGGCAGTAAAACCAGGAATCAGTGTTGTTGGCTACATTATCCTGGCCTTTTCATTGACACCAGTAGAGGTAGCTTGTAGGCTCCAGATGAAAAGCTTAGGTCTCCAGTTCCTTCTCACACACATGCATACTTCTAGTCCTCATGTTCCAGGAATATTTCTGTCCTCTTCTCAGTGTCCTGTTTCCAAGGATAGACAAATGTACTCAGTAACAGAACAGAAATGAGAAACAAAAACATAAATAAATAAACCTCTGAGAGGGTCATCATACTTCCTTACCTTTCTGATGTCTTTACTTTTGCAGGGTGATGGTAAGAATAGTGTGAGTATCAGGTACTACAAGGTGCAGTTGGAGTCTGTGTCTGAGAAAGTTGAGCCAAAGTTCAGCCATGATTCAGTATGGCTATTCAGAAAAGAGAAACTTCTCTGTAGTTGGAATCTCAAGGCTGCCTGAGACAACTGGATTCTGAGGTTGCCTGGGCAGCGGGAGGTCTATATCATAGTGCAGGGAGGAGTCACAGAGGGTTTCTCAGGGTGGGGGAAGGGAGATCTCAGCCCCTGCTCCACTCCCACAAGCCCTGCAGAGCCTTCTCCCCAAGGCTCCTGCTCCAGTTTCCATTCACCTGTTCCTCATATCATGTTCCTCAGGAAACTTTTCCATGTACAACTAGATGTTACCTCAGTTCCCTTTTACTTTTTGTAGCTTTTGATTTGTAAGCTACCAATTCCTTTGCTTAGAAAATCTGACATTAAGTCTGGAAGTTTTCATTTTTTGTCATACATTTGAGTCTCAGGAGCAAGCACAAATGTCCTCCAGTGTACTTTACCTACTTCAGGAATGGTTTTCCCTTTCACTAGCTTAAGATGCACAACACAAATTATATTACATTTATATATTTTAGTGACTGTACAATAAGAAATGTGTATGTTTCAGTCACTCTGCTATGGCTTTAGCCAGAAGAATGGACTCAAATCACAAAAGTAAAATAAATACAGAATTAATGTAGCTGATTGAAACTTCAAGCATGCTTGTGTATCATGCTATAGAATTTTTCTTGATTCAGCCAAACTCCAGGCATTGTTCAACACACACAAACACACACACACACTTCCTTTGACAGATCAGTACAGTATTTTCTTACCTAAGAAAAATAATTCCCCCTTTACTTACATTGTCTCACTTTTTGACCCCAACACTACCTAAACTAAAGAGTTCTGGAACAGTTCACTTCAGCAGTTTCTTAAGAGCTATATCATTCCCTTAAGGTATTTTTAACTGACAATAAGCTAAGGGTTACATTCCACAGTCCTGGGTGTCAGAGTTGGGTACAGAAGGGTCAAAGCTCCAGGGAAGACCCATGGGATTGAGAAGCATTCCTTGATAAACCATGTGGGCCATGTAACTCTGATTTTTTCATTAATGTGTGTCACCATGAGAAACTGAGAAGATTTTGTCTGCATAATCATCCGGTTGATGTCTAAAACTGAATAGCCTACCAGTGACAACTTCTTTAAGCAGAGCTCCTCTGACTTACATAAACTCCAAATCCCATACCCAACAGTAGCAAACGGGGGCATGGGAGGTTGTGTGCTTGGTAGAATTTGTATATTATAGTCAGGAGAAAAGAATGTTAGGCTGTTTCAAATTCAAATTAAGTTTTTTGGTTATCCAAATTCCTATTTCCATTCAAATTCATCTGGATAGCTCTAGACTTAGCCTCCCACAGAAATCAGATGGGATAAAAGAGGGTGGGCCCCAGAAGGCAAATCACTGAAACTAATCTCTTTATAGGAAAGAGAAGACAAGGTAGGTTTCCTCCAAGCCTCCTAAAGACTGATTTGATTTTTCCATTCTTTTCCCCTTCAAGGAATTGTGTATTTGAGAATGATCATGTAGAAGTTAGAACCTGCACTGCAATAACAGTTCTTTGTTTGGTTGCAAGGTGGAGTGGGAATGGATTGCATTCTAAAATAACACCTTGTCTTGTAAAAAGCAAAAATGTTTAATGTCTCCCCAAGCCCATGACACTTGCTACATTAGTCCAAATAAAGGGATAAGCCCAAGGAACTAAGTACACAATCTGTCCATAATCTCCATGAGCTCATTAATGAACTGTGATGACAGGTGGTGACTCAACTCTGACTCACTGGAAGAATTGCAGAACTGTTTTGTGAAGAAGGCACTGAAGTGAAATGTATGCCCCATCCTTCTTTCTACTTTCTAATCTCCAGACACAAATTCCTATTACAAATTTATTTATTTACTTTTATTTTTTTAATTTGATTTATTCATTTGAGAGAGAGGGAAAAAGGAGAGAGAGACAGAGAGAGGGAGAGCAAACATGGGTGCCCCAGAACTTCCAACCACTGCAAACAAACTTGAGGCACACGTGTAAGCATATGGCTTACATGGACCCTGGGGAATCAAATCTTATTCTTTTGCATTTTCAGAACAATGCCTTAACTGGTAAGCCATCTTTCCATGCCTCCATTTCAAATTTAAAGAAAACTGAATAATATGAGCCCTTGGACTCAAGGGTATATGATCTGTGCACAAAAACTAGCCATGCAATTATCTTTGAATTATTTTTGATCTATACATTCTTCAAAATAAAATCAATGACTTCCCCTTTCTTCACATGAAGAATTTTTTCCCTTGGTCTCCCAAGTAGTAAATGTATATTAGATTTAAGCCCATGTTAATCCAGCATTCCTACCATTCAGCTGAACCACTATTCAACTGCTAAGTAAAATTACCTGACTGTGGATTCAATGAGGAATGCAGAATCCAGCCAGAAACATTGAGCCCTCCAAAGTATTCCCTGGGCTGGGGAGACAGCTTGATCATTAAGGTGTGTGCCTCATAAGCATGCAGACATAATTTCAAGACCCAGAAGCCCCATGAGAAAGTGGAGCAAGGAGATGACTCAGAGCTAAGAGCTCCTGCCACTAAAGAACTAAAGAATGAGGACAATTTAGGCCAGAACTTCCAAGTTTGACTCCTCAGAAACTATGTACAAATGTGAGTATGGCTACACATATCTGTATCCCTAGTCCATGGTGGGTGGAAGGTGCAGGTCAAGAATAGGTGGGGTTTGCTGGTGGGCTGTAGCTCTATGTTGAGGGAAAGACCCCATCTCAGGGAAAGATATACACGGATGAGGTGATACAAGATGTACACTGAAAGGAATACCCTCTGGCCTCTGTACACACACACACACAAGACGTGGGTGGAGCCGGAGTGCAGGTCACTTGGGGGAGTCTATCCCGCTGGCCGTCCTGGTGCCTGTGGAACAGGCGGTGCTGGAGACATTCTCTCACCTAGGTATCTTTATGTATGACAAGGCCAAGGACAATGTGGAGAAGGAACGGGAGGCCAACAAGGGCGCAGGGGGCAGCTGGTTGTCGCTGCTGGCAGCCCTAGCACACCTGGCTGCAGCAGAGAAGGTCTACACAGCCTCACCTACCTGGGGCACAAACTATGGAGCCAGTCTTTCTTCAGCAGGAAGGATTCCATCTGGACCATTTATACTTCCCTACATAATGAGCTGAAGAAGGTGGTGACTGGCCGAGGTGCTCCCGGTGGGACCACTCCCCACATGGAAGAAATCCTTTCTCACCTGTCGAGCAGCTCTGCTTCTTTGTGCAGGCTCGGATGGAGATCGCAGACTTCTATGAGAAGATGTATACCCTCAGCACGCAGAAGTTCATCAATGCCCAAGAGCTTGTCGGCCTTTTGGACAACATCCTCAAAAAATATAGCTCCAGGTCAGCATGGGGAGGAGGTGGAAGAGAGTGACAGCCTTTAATCCCACACTGGTTCTTAGGGTTTTTTTCCTCACTATTAGGAAGATCTCTTGTGAAATAACCAGAGAAATAATGGTATTCCATTTTATACGTACTCATTAATCAATGGGTATTCATGAGGTACCTTTGGGTTTAGTTAACACTATGCTGGATGGATGCTTCTCCAATAGCAAAAGACTTTAAAATAAAGAAATCCTCAAAATTTGTGCATTGGGCTGGGCATGGTGGCACATACCTTTATCCCAGCATTTGGGAGACAGAGATAGGAGGATTGTGAGTTCAAGGCCAGCCTGAGCTACTTAGTGAATTCCAGGTCAGCCTGTGCTAACAAGACCATACCTTTTAAAAAAACTTGTACATTAGAGGCTCTCTCTGGTGATTAAAAGTGCTTTGCAAGCCTGACACTGGAGCTCAGCTCCTCAGTGCTCATGTCAAGCTGGACACAGGTAGCTCTCCCAGTACACATATGGCAACAGGAATACTGCTAGGAGAATCCTGTAATCAGGCATTACCAGCAGAGAGAAACCATTTCATTTTTTTTTTTTTTTTGGTTTTTTTTGAGGTAGGGTTTCACTCTAGCCCAGGCTGACCTGGAATTCACTAAGGAGTCTCAGGGTGGCCTCGAACTCACAGTGATCCTCCTACCTCTGCCTCCCAAGTGCTGGGATTAAAGGCGTGCGCCACCACGCCCGGCTTGAGAGAAACCATTTCAGACGAGGGAGAAGATGAGGACTGACACCTTAAGGTTGTCCTCTGACCTCCACATGTGTGCCATGGCACATAGGCACCCATACATGCAACTATACACAGATGCATATATATACAAATGCTCACACACAGAGAAGTGTGTGAACTGATTTTACTGCTGCTGAAAGACTTCACACTATAAGACAGCTGTCTATAACATACCTTGACTTTAAGAGACCACTATTCTAGTAAATGCTATCCCTTTCATAGTAATAACAGGTGACTTACCTACTTGTTCTGGTCATGTAGCCATTAACCTGATAAACATTGTCAGAGAACAAATACACATTAAATATACAGTAAATTAAAATATATGAATTAAAATTTAAAAATCAGTTGGTTGGAACAATCTGTCCAAGCAACTCATTGTCTAAACTACTCAGTAGCATACAACCTGACATGATGCTCACCCAAGTGCAATAGTGGTGCATAGTCATGGTGGGAAACCAACTGGTCTTGATTTGGCTAACTGATCCCCTCAGTGGTGCAGGACCCATAGCTGGAGCTTGGAATCAAGTCAGAAGCATACACAAAAACAAGTCTCCTGTCCACTATCAAGCTCCCACCAATTGTGAGCTACAAAAGGGCCTTCGCCTATTAAATTCTCCCTAAAAAAACAATGATTATCCCATTATCCGGTGCTAATTTCACTCTTCATTGGAGAATTTGCTTTTGTTTTTCAGATGAATGTAGATACTAAGGAGAAAACCAGCCCATCACACCTCAAAAGGGCCCCAGCTGAAACTAAGAATAATTGGTGGAACCAGCAAGTGTGCTGTTTTCTTGGTGAACGTGGCACAAGCACAAGGGTGAAGGAGAGGAGATAGACACAGAGAACACTCAACTCCTACCAAACCAGATCTCCAGAGACAGAGAGGGTCCCAAGACCTCAGTACTGAAGCAGACCTAAAATGAACACAACATGGCCCAGGGAAATTTGTGGATGAGGGGGGTGGAAAGAATGTTAGAGCCACATGTTGGGTCATTATGCACAGAGACATTGCCACTTCTCCATAACCAATGGCTAACCCCAAAATGTATGACCCATATTCCCCAATAAGGATAGTCCCTGCAGAGGGGGGAGACCAAGAAGGAGGCTAATGATGGTGTCAACATGACTGTATACATTGTGTACATAACTAATAAGAAAAAAACTGAACAATAAGAAATCAAACAACCCACTCCAAAAATGGAGCAGAAAAATAAATAGGGAGCTCTCAGAGGAAGAATTACAAATGGCTAACATTTACTTAAGAAAATGTTCAATATCTCTAATCATTAGGGGAATGCAAATTAAAACAACTATGAAGCCAGGTGTGGTGGCACACACCTTTAAACCCAGCACTTGGGAGGCAGAGGTAGGAGGATCGCCATGAGTTCGAGGCTACCCTGAGACTACATAGTGAAGTCCAGGTCAGCCTGGACTAGAGTGAGACCCTACCTCGAAAAACAAAAAGAAACAAAAAACAAAAACCAGAAAAACAAACAAACAAAAAACACAACTATGAGATTCCACCTTACCCCAGTAAGAGTAGTAAACATTAAAAAATCAAATAAAAACAAATGTTGGCAAGGATGTGGAGAAATAGGAAAATTCATTCATTGTCAGTGGGAATGTAAGTTGATACAACTACTATGTAAATAAATATGGAGAATCCCGAAAAGGATGAATATAGAGTTATCAACACACCCTGTTATTCCCTTCAATGGGCATTTAACTTAAAAGCTCCACATCTCAGTTCAGAGATATTTGCTCAACTATGTTTATAGCTTCTCAGTTCATAATAGTTAAAAACTGGAATTAACCCAAGTGCCCATCATTGGTTGATTGGATAACCAAGATGTGGTATATCCACATGGGAATTCTCCTCAGCAGTAAGAAAACAAAATGACAGATTGAAATTTGTAGAAATTGTCAAGCATGGAACAGATCATTCCAACTGAACTCACACAATCACAAGACAACTGTCACATGATCTCACTCACCTGCCATTCCTATCAGCCTTAGTTACTGACATACCTGAATAGCATCTCAAGGTCTGGGCAATAGGGAGGGTAGGGCTTGGGGGAATGGAAAGGTTGGGGGGGGACACAAAACTGAATCCAAATTGGCCTGGCACTGTAGAATCCCATATCCTATAAATCAGACCAAAAGGTGGATCCCACAAGAGGGCCTTAGGGGGAGCATCTGAAGGGCCCTGGAGATATGAAACCTAACCTCAAATTTCTCATGTTTCTCTTCCTTCTCTGTCTTTTTTTTTTTTTCTTTTTCCTTGGCTTTGGCCTGTAACTGCTTATACCAGCATGTGGTCTACATCCAAAATGAGCTGTTGATCAGAGAGACCTACTAGATCTCCCAAAACAAATGAGACAGACTTCTGTCAGTGCATCTGATTACCCACCAGAGGTTAATGGTAAGACCCTACTACTAAAGACACCATACACTGTCATCACAGACAATGGAGAAACCTGATTGGAATCCAGAGGAGAGCTAGTTATCAGACAATTAGCCAATCTAGTGCTGTAAGGTGCTACATGAGCTACTAGGGAAAAGTGGCCAACATCTGTCCAAGCAACTCACAGTCTAAGCGACTCAGAAGCAAACAACTTGATGTGATGCTCACATGCTCACACAAGTGCAATAGTGACACACAGCCATGGTGGGAAACCACCTGCTCTTGGATTGGATAACAGATCCACTCAGTGGAAAGGAAACCATATCTGGAACTGAGAAACAAGTCAGAAACATATCCAAATGATTCTGCTTTCCATTGTCAAGCTCCCACTAGCTTTAGACTATAAGAGGGTCTACATCCTTTTAATTCTCTCTAAATTAATAATTTTTATGCCATTTAACTGGTGCTGACTTCATTCTCCATTGGAGAATCTGCTTCTGTTTTTCAGATAGGAGCTGGACCTGAGGAGATAAAAGACACATAACCATTGCTCAGAGAATTTTGCAGAAGAGAAAGCAGAGGAACCACAGTTGTGAAGCAATATCCAGAGGCATTGATTCCCCCCACCTTGACTGAGAGGTAAAATTATTTGTCCATTACTATAAGTAGTGTAACTTCTGCTGAGTATCAGTTGCAATACAGGATGTCATTTGTCTGTTAAGGATTCAACACTCAGGGACTGGCTTTTCATAGTAGCAGTACTGAAAAGGTGTGATTAAGAATTTGTTCCTAGTAGATCTTCATTGATTGCCCCTTTCTTGATCCTGATTACTTTCATCTCTTCTTTTCTGTCCTTATACATGATACAGCTCACTGTTATAATGTTCATCCTGACACATCACATCACATCCAAGGCACCATGACAAAATCTTTCATATTACAATTGGATATTTTTAAATAAAATGCTTAGCTTGCTATGCAAAGTAACATAAAATAGAACTCAAATGTGAAAGAGATTTTATCCATGCACAGGAGCAGAGAGTTCAGCACCTGGAACCTTGAAATAGAATATAAATTGTTAAATCATCAGTCATTTGATGAAATGGTGAAGGGAATAGATACATAGAGTGCCTGCAGAACTTCTGTGACAGTGAAAGTGTTCTTCATGATCCAAATGAAAGACAGCCAGGCAGGGGGAATAATGCAAGTGGAAGAGATAAGTCTTTGCATTAACGCGTCATCTTCCTGGAAAAAGTAAGATGATGATCTACTTATACCATCTAGCTTTTTTTCCTAAATGTTCTTGTCTTTCCTGAAGGAATATATCAGCATTTTGTTCCTATATAACATGAACTGATATCAAACCAGAATATCTTTCTGTACAATACAATTCTGAATATAATATTTGGAGAAGTGTAAATAATAGTGGCCAAGTGACTAGATCAGCAGTTTTACTTTTAATTGGTTTTAGCTTGTGTGCCACCCAGACTTCTATAACCCTCATACAAAAATAATAAAAAAAACTTCAAGCATTTACCCATTGCTTTGTTTATAAGATTTTTTATATACTTGTGATAGGATGTGTCTCCTTTATGAGTAAGATTAGGGCCTACAAATTATCCCCCAAATTATGATGAAATAGTAAGAAGACATGCACATATAATATGTAAAAGTAAACAATGTATGACATGATTCCACACAATAGGTATGAAATACTATGTTGATTCTTTTAAAATTAGATAGACTACACACAGCACAATTCTTATCTTGTCAGTGACTGGATGAGTTCACATTTCAGAGACTTTAATTACATTCGTCCCTCTCCAGAAATGTTTTATCTTCCACAAATGAGTCTCTGCACACTCAAAGAAATTAAACTTCTTAATCCTTCCTTCAAAAACATAGATATGATTATTCTAGCCCAACAAATCAAGAGCATAATATTAGAGCTTCAATATTCATTTTTATGATTTGAATTTTTTATACTGTGGTTCTTATTTGATTAGGTAACTATGATATTGACTTTACTGAAGGCAGCAACATGCCATTTTTAGTGTAATTTAAGTATAGTATATTTATTTGGAATGGACTAGATAGTAGATCATTTCAGCTTTATGGTCACATGGTCTCTGAGGCTGCTGTTACAATCCACTGCTAGAGTGCAGAAATAGACATTGGTAATTCATAATGGAAGGATATGACACTTTTGGAACAAGTTTCTAGTGGGCATACTATCATGTGGCTTTAAGTAGCATTCACATGTAATGAATTATTTGAATTTCAGATTTTTTTCACGTATGCATATTTAGAATCTTACAATCCTTATAGGAGGCTTTAGTTCAATGGCCTGTTATCTATTTTGTGAATAAATACAATTAGAACATATAGCCTTCCAAAATACCATAAAATATAAAATTATTGAGTACTCTAAAATATGAACCATTTATACAAATTTTGAAATATCATACTGCAAAATATGGATATTTAACTGTTGATTTTTTAAATTCTTTCAAAACATAGATATGATAAATTCATAAATTTTGTTTTGTCATACATACATGAAGAAACTAGTCACAAAGTTTTGCATAAATATGTAAAATATACTTCAAAACTAATAGAAACATGAAACCATTTTTATGAGCTATTTAAAGCCAGTCATCCACAATATTCAGTTCTGCATTCAATGAAATTCAGAATTAAGAAAATATTTGTTTAAAATGAAAGACTCATCCAATAAATAGATTTTTGCATCATTTCTCTATTACTCTGTCTACATAAAGAATTACATAAATCAGCCTAATTATTTCTTAATACAGTGTTTGGTGAATAAAGTAATTATTTAATAATTATTATAGACTGAAATTTTGTCTCCAAAATTTGATGTTATTAGGAGAGTTTACATTTAAGTGGGGTGCTCTGCTGTCAATACCAAATGACATTTTACTACATTCTTGCATGGAATACTGGCACACAAACTATTCCTCTTCCTCTATACTCTGTGAGAACACATTCTTCCTTATGTTCCACTAAGGATGTGCTGCTGTCTCATCACACTGGCAATTTAGTGAGCATAGAATGAATTTGCTGAAATTGTGAGACAAACATACTCACTGCTTTCTCGAAATCACTAGAGAAGGTTCCATATGCTGCAGAAAGAACGTGCATTGTGCCTCATTTGGATGGGATGTTCTGTGTATGTCTGGTAAGTTCATTCATTCTAAGACATCATTTAATCCAGATGGTTCTGTGTTTATATTTTGCCAAATGACATCTCAATTAATATGTGCCTGGTATTAAATTCTCCATTACTAATATGCTTGAGGTTATGTGAAACTTTACATGTAATATTTATTTAATGAAATTGGGTGTTCCAAAATTTGGTGTATGTATGTTTAGAATTATTCTCTTGCTGGATTGTTTCCTTGATAAGTATAAAATGAACTTTTTTATCTCTCCTTTTAAAAAATCTTTTACTTTTATTTATTTATTTGAGAGAGAGAGAGAGAGAGAGAGAGAGAGAGGGGGGGGGACAGATAGAGATAGAAATAATGAGAGAATGGGACATGCCAGGGCCTCCAGCCACTGCAAACAAACTCCAGATGCATGTGCCACCTTGTGCATCTGGCTTACATGGGTCCTGGGGAATCAAACTGTGGTCCTCTGATTTTTGAAGGCAAGCATCTCAACTGCTAAGCCATGTCTCTAGCTCCTTCTTTATCTCTTCTAATGTTGGTTTGCAGTCTAGTCTCTCAGGTTAGAATAGCAACACCTGTTTGTTTCTAGGCCCATTTTCTTGGAATGCCATTTTGCATACTTTTACCCTAAAGTAGCGTCTATCTTTCATGGAGTGCTGAGATTTTTAAGGCCATAAACAAAGAGATTCTGCCTTTTAATTCAGTTTGCCAATCTGTATCTTCTTTTAAAAATTTTTATTAACATTTTCCATGATTACAAAATATATCCCATGGTAATTCCCTCCCTCCCCACCCCCACACTTTCCCATTTGAAATTCCATTCTCCATCATATTACCTCCCCATTACAATCATTATAATTACATATATACAATGTCAACCTATTAATCTGTATCTTTTTGTTGCAGCATTGAGGCCATTGATATTGAGTTACTGAAATGTCTGTATTTTTCTATCATTTTTCTCATTTTTTAGCACTCTCTTGCCCTATAATTTTAGCATGGCTTATTCTTTCCTATGGTCTCATGTATGGCTTTTAGTTTGTTGGAATTTACACTCCTTTGCACTGTACCCTTATGCCTAGAAGTATTTATAATATTCAAGTGGAGTTAGGTTGTACTGTGTACTTCATAGTGTAAATGTTCATCTGATGCACATAAGGATCTAGTTTGGCTTCTGATATTGTTCTTAAAGTATATATTAAATTTAGAAGTAACAAAAACTAATAAGCCTACTATATAAATACCATACTAATAAGTTAAAAACAGTTGCTTATTTAACTTCAATAATGAAAACTCAAGAATGAAGAAGCAAGTATAGTGAGGTGTAGGTTAGGATATTTGTTACTATAATTAGAAATGGAGAAAATGTAGGCTTGGTATAGATTGGTATTATTATTGGATTACGTGAGAACATGAAGGTAGGGAACTTATCTGTGAGTGGAATGTTGAGAAACACTTAGGATCGACAAGAGTTTACAGTTTGTAAAGCTTTGTAAGGTTATAGTTAAGAAATAAAAGTGAAGACTTATCATAAAGTTTAGGTATGCAACCAAGAGCAACAGCCTTAGTATATATTGTTTTGGGGGCCTCTGTCACATCACTGACCCACAAGTTATTGGTCGTATCTCATCCCTGGCATAGAATATTTGTTAAGATCTTTATTTATAAATCTGGAAGCAGAGAGAGAGAGACAGTGAGGAGAGAGACAGAGAGAAAGAGAAAGTGAGATAACGGGTGCACCAGAGCTTCTTGCTGCTGCTGCAAACAAACTCCTGATGCATGTGTCACTTTGTGCAACTGACTTTACATGGGTAAAGGAGAATCAAAAAGGTGGTTAGGCTCTGCAGGCAAGCACATTAAACACTGAGCCATCTTGGCAGCCCAGAATTTTTTCAATTAATAACCTTTGGTGTCTAGAGGCAATTTTATCTACCTAGGTCATAGCCCTTAATACAAATACTTTTATAAAATTAGTATTTTCAACAAACTTATCAAGTAGTGAGTTTCAAATGAATTGTTTGTATATCTTTAGTTTTGAACATCTTCTATTACAATATGTAAAGAAATCAAGTTGGAACTGAGTTCAAAGCTGCTTACACTTAAAAATAGACTTTGGAGTCTATTTTTAGTTGATTTGTGTTTGTGGAGAGCATTAGTAGGCCATTTGCATTCTTCTTTGAGTGGTTACCCAATTGTCACAGCAACATTTCATGAAAACGCTGTTTCTGTTTCTTTTTTACATTTTAAATTGTGTGTTTATTAAAATCAAAAAGCATTGACCAAGTTCCCAGAAGAAATTTACTTGCTTTTGCAGAAATTGGTAATGTCTAGCTTAAGGAAGCTGACAGACTGATTTCTAATTTCCATTAATCTTTATTAACTCCATGGTAAGCAATTAATGTATTTCAATTGCATTATTTAGAAATCCACAAATTAAATTAAATTTAAGAGACACAAGCTTGCCTCCACAGACAATCAGATTTGTCACTAACAGTACAAAGCTAAAACTAGAAAGTAGGAAATCAAATCTTAGGGACAGGCACAAAAGCAAAGTTACTAGCCCCCAAAGCATTAGTAATACCTGAGGCAGAAAACCAGAGAGGAAACCAAATGTAATTGAGTAAATGTTTAAAAATTATGACAAATTATTAAAGCTAAAAATGAAAAAATTAAAACCTACATATTTATGAGAAATTGGAGAGGAGTTAGCAAAGCCAGAAATTACCAGATTTCATAACTACAAACCTCACTTCATGAGTATCTGATTCACCTTTTAATTTTCAATTTTACCTATTCTCAGATAAAATATTCTCTGATATAGGGCAAATAGAAAATGAAGTTTATCTTTTAACCCTTTCTAACCACTATTACAAAAATAATTTTCGGGCTGGAGAGATGGCTTAGCCGGTTAAGCGCTTGCCTGAGAAGCCTATGGACCCCAGTTCGAGGCTCAATTCCCCAGGTCCCACGTTAGCCAGATGCACAAGGGGGCGCACGCATCTGGAGTTCGTTTGCAGTGGCTGGAGGCCCTGGAGCGCCCATTCTCTGTCTCTCTCTCTCTGCCTCTTTCTCTCTCTGTCACTCTCAAATAAATAAAAATTAAAAAAAAAAATTTTCTACCACCTTGAAATTTTTCAAAGGTTTTTGAGAAACACACACAAATAAATTGGACGTAGTTGATTTTATTTACAGCTTTTTGCTTTTTGTTTTTGTTTTACATTTCACAGCATTATACAATTACATTTCTCATTTTCTGACCTGCAAACGGGTACCTAAAATGGAAATCTTTTAAATTATTAAATTAGGTACATCCAAAGTGCAACAATTACATATGACATATCATTTACAAAGTGTAATTTACGAGGACATATCCTAAGAATTTAGGGCTAGCCAGTCAGGAGAAATCTGACCAAATTTAGCAGTGAACTGTTGCCCAAAATAAAACCTATCTAAAATCCCAAACCAAAAGTTTTAAAGTGGGCTAGAGAGATGGCTTAGCGGTTAAGCGCTTGCCTGTGAAGCCTAAGGACCCCAGTTCGAGGCTCGGTTCCCCAGGTCCCACGTTAGCCAGATGCACAAGGGGGCGCATGCGTCTGGAGTTCGTTTGCAGTGGCTGGAAGCCCTGGCGCGCCCTTTCTCAATCTCTCTCTGTCTCTTTCTCTCTCTCTGTCACTCTCAAATAAATTAATCAAAAATGAACAAAACAAAAAATTTAAAAGTTTTAAAGTTTGTTATAGGCCATCAGACAAGAGATGACTCAAACCTGACAGTTTTAATCCCCACTACTGCCCCAACTACCTTTCCTATTTCCTTTTTTCCGGCAACAACACTGTTTTTGCACTTGTCACACAGGACTTGCCTGGGTCTTAGTTTGACAGCATTCATTATTAAGTGGGCTCTTCCCTGTACGTCTTTCGCTTGGGTCGCTCCGAGGACGTGGCTGAGCTACTGACTGGTTGTATATGTCCCTGATAAACAAGGGGGGAGGGCAAGGAGCCCCTTCATGGAAGAGGAGGTGGCTTGCAAGTCCGCTTTCAACCAGGCTCAGCTCTGGACGTGAGACACGACAAGGGTTGTCAGGAAGAGCACCATGCACCTCACGCTTGATTTCTCTCTTTTCTTGGAATGGATTACTTTGGAGTGGCATGGCTTCCGGCTTAGCCTTGTATTTCCTTTTGGGAAATACCGTCACAGGGATCCCCTGAGGCCCAAACCTTTTGGACAGATCCATGAACACCCTGGAGAAGAGCTTGTCCCCGAGCGGAACGACAGGATGAGCGCATCCTCAATGATATGGTCCAGCGAGACCCACATCTCGGAGCCCGGGAGGAGCAGCGACGCGGCGGGCAGCGGCATGGGCGGCAGCGGTGAGGCCGTCTTCTCAGGCTGCGGGTCTGGGGCGCGGCTCGGGCCCCCCGCCTGCTTGCCCGCTTCCAGCAGCTCTGGCCCCGCTGCCTCGGGGCTGCAGGCGAGCCCCCCGGGCGGCGGCGGCGGCGGCGGCGGCAGGAGCGGCTGCTCCTCGGCCGGCCGAAGTGCGAATGCCTGTTGGCCTCGCCGGCGCTCCCTTCCCCGGGGAACGCCGCGGTCGCCAAGATGTTTGTTCTTAAAAGTGCGTTTGGGCATTTGATTAACAATTTGAAATTTTGAATATAGCCTTTTATTGTATCCATTCTCTTACTATGTGAGAGTTTCACCTTCTGCAACTTATTGCTATGAAGCTAAAAAAATTATATATTAGTTTACTTAATGAATTTTGAAAGTAAAAATTTGAAAGTAAATAATCTGAAGCCTTGCAAATTAACTCTTGAATGATTATGCTCTGTTAAGTTTACATCTTACCTTGGTATTATTTGAATGTTTTTATCCTGATATACTTCAAATTTTATATTTTTAGAATATTAACGTGTGTGTATGTATATATATATATGCATATATGTATACACACACACATATATGTACACATACATACATACACACACACACATATATAGTATAAACTAATTACATTGCATATATATTTGCTTTTGGGAGGCTACACATTAGAGGATGCTATACCACTTGCCTCCTAAAAACATTACTAATTACATTGTTTTGGCACCAAATGAGAAATACCTGTAAGAATTCCACACAATGGTCTTTCTGCCCTCACCCCACCCCCACCCCCATGGCGCGCTCTTAAAGCTGGACGGTCGCTATGGAGCTCTCGGCCGAGTACGTGGGACCGGGTGGCGAGCCGCGGCAGCTACCGGCGTCCTGTGAGCCGCGGGGGACGCCGACCGCCTGCGGGTCCCGGAGCTTCAGCGCCCTGGCTCGGCGGGACGCGCAGGGCGGAGCGGTGGAGGCCACGGCGACTAAGGACGACATGCTAGACGACCTCGGGCCCGCGGCGTGCGGACCTGGAAGACTGGCCCCGGCCCGGTGCGAGCCTTGGAAGCACTGCGGATCGCCGCGTTCCCACCTGCTCTGCGGGCCGGTGGAGCCCAGAACAAACCTGCCACCTTGACAGGCCTTCCCGAGACTAGTGTGCTCTGGACCCCAAGGAGATGGCTGCAAAAGGGGGTGTGAGGAGAGTGAGCCGTAAGCCACCGGACCCCGATGATGAACTTTTAAGCAGATGAAATGAGTTTTTAGAGGGAGAGGGACAACGTGTGAGTTGATCAGAACTCTCAGGTATGGAAAGAACCCTTCTGACCCAGACCAAGGTATGGTTTTCAGAATGCCGGTTGGCTCAGGTGTTAGATGAACCTCGTCAGCCTACCCTGCCACACCTAAACTGTAAAAGGCTGAGAGTGTTTTCGGGCAGTGATCCCCTTAACCAGGCGAAGAAGAATATGGATTCTGGATGTTTCATACTATTCACACGATTAAGACATGGCAGGTGTCAGATGCAGACAAGAGACCCACCATTTGGTATTTGCACCCTCAAGATAAACAACCCTTTAGTTATAGTCCCGGAATGCCTGCAGGTTCTTGAGAAGGTGTAGTTACCTTTTCGTTGCTAGGAAAAAGCAGCTGATGGGAGGAACATGTCTTATTTTGGCTTACAGTCCCAAGAGGAAATTTCATGTCAGGGGAATGCATAGCATGAGCAGAGGCTGGACATCACCTCTGCCACAGCAGGAGAATAAGCCGAACTTTAGCAAAGGGGAGATAGCTATAATACCTCAGAAAATACCTCTTCCATCAGGGCTTCACCTCCAAATTACCACCATCTGGACACCCAGCCATCAAAACATCAGTTTATGGAGGACATCGAATTCCAGGCACTATAGGACTATTTGGGATTATTGATAATCCTAGAAGTTGCAGGTCAGATATCTGTCAAGGATCGTGAGAAGTTGTCTGCTTGTGTTCTGAGACTCGTGCATTTATTACAGAAAGTGGTACAGAAAACTACTGAGAGAGAACTTGTGGATCAGGCCCGATAGACCAAATTGTGTTAGCAGGTTGCAATCAGCTTGTCTGCCAGAGGGTGGCAGCCCCGGGCTTAGAGCAGTTAACTGACCCCGACAAAGGACAGGAAGAGGCCCTTCTCCAGGCAGGCTGAAGGGGCCTTTGGCCGGGCTTGTGACCAGCAAGGATGCCTGGTCATAAGCAGAGTATGAACTCATGTGCTCCAGTGGTCAATATCCACCAATCTACCTCCTGCTACCAACTCACTCACTGCACTTTTCAGGATAAACCTTTTGTCATGTCTATCAGATGTGTCACTGTCTAGGAAAGATGTTGACCTGCACTAATAATTACTTAAATCCATCCTGTCAATTTTGTTGTTGTCTTTAGCCCATGAACTTGTATAATGTCTGTCGCTCCATCTGTGCAGTGCTCCAAGAGGACAGACAAGGTTCAGTTACCTGTGCTGCCCAGAACTCACTGAGCTGTCAGCTTGTGTGGCTCAGGTACAGGTTCATCAGTCACACATGACCGTGGTGTCAGAAGTTTTCAGGTGTGCATTGCCTACATTTATGATGAGGACCATGAGCTGTGGTTAACATAGGCTCTGTGTGATTGAAACAAAAGGCACAGTGGAATGCTGAGGTTGATAAGTCTACAGTGGTCATCTTTAGACTTCTGATAAGTGTTAGCAAAGCAACTCGGTTTTGAGTATCATTTTATGGTTATAAGTGTAGACATAAAATAAAGGAATGAAAATTAAAATAAAAAAAGAATTCCACACAATGAATTCAAGGTTATAAATCTATAAAATGAATACAAGAACACAAGAATAAAGGCACAAATGAAATCAAATAGAAATCAAACTGACAATAGGATGTATTCTAAGAGGACAAAAATAAGTGTTCAGTGAATTCCAAGGCAAAAGAAACAAAAAAAAATCAATTAAAAAGAAATTTCAAAACAGGATGTTATAACAGAAGTCTATAAATGATAACATGCCATTGAAATACCAAGCTGAAATGATTCTGGAAATGAAAAATATAATAAGTCAAATAAAAGGCTCAGTGGAAATGCTCTCGAATAGACTGTGTCCTAAAATAGCAGCAGGTAAAGACAAGGAAACAGAATGAATGCTTCAGTCAAAATTAATATGGTCAAAATGCATGAAATAAATAAGTGATATCTGCAACACTACAGAAGGACTAAATTTACAAATTATGGTCATAGAAAGGAAAAAAAAACTTTGACTAAAGGTATCAAATTTATTGAAAAAAATTATACAAGAAAAGTTTCCATATCTAGAGGAAAAGATGCTGTCCAGATACAAGAGCATAGAAAAAAAATATGCATGACCCAAAAAGAAACTATCCTGGTCATGTTATAGTAAAAACTATAAATATACAGAACTAAGAAAAGATACTGAGAGCTCATTGCAGAAACATTCAGTAACATAAAAGCAAGACCACCAGACCTGTGAAACTTCTCTTATCCAACAGGACCAGGGACAAGGTTCAACTGATCCATAACTTGGTAGAGGAGTCAATCTGAATTCGTAAAATTCCATAGAAATTAACATTTTATATTCCTAAAACTTGTTTATTAGGTAAATGCTTAATTTCTTTGCCATTTTGAAAGTAATTTAAATCAATGTTTTTCAGTCAGGTAAAACTTTTATTCCTACTTATAGTATTAACTGGCTATGCTTCAAAGACAGGAAGATTTCAAATAAATTAAAGGTGCTGAAAAGACAAGAACAGTCCAAGACCAAAGTAACAAATGGTTAAAAAAAAAATCATTAGCAAAGCAGAAATCAACAAGTTGCAAATAAAAGTAAAAATTAAAAATTGATAAAATGAAGAGCTAGTTCTCTGAGAAATTAAAGAAGATTGATAAACCACTGACTAAATTAATCAAAAGATGAAAAGAATACTCAAATTAACAAGATTATAATTGCAAGTGGGACATCACAACTGATATCAATAAAGTTGTAAGAATCACTGGCATATTTCTAAAACTGTATTCTACAAAATGGACAACCTGGAAGGAAGAGATGAATTATTTGACTCATATCACATTCCAGAAGTAAGTACAGAAAAGGTAGGCTTCCTAAACAAACCTATTACTTACAAGGAAATTTTAAAAAGTAATTAAGAATCTTCCAACAACAACAAAAATCCAAGCCTTGATAGAGTACAACCAAACTTTTATTCAACTACTTCTCAAATTATTTCACACAAATGAAAAAGAGGGGATGATCCAAACTCCTTCTCTGATGCCACCATTACTCTGATACTTAAACCAGACAGAGACCCAACAAACATGGAAAATTATAGACTCATATTACTAATTAAGATAGACGAAAAATTCTCAATAAAATAGAAAACAAATTTAAGTACCCCTCGAAAGCATCATCCACCTTGATCAGGTAGGTTTCATCTCAGGGATATAGGGATGATTCAACATACAGAAGTCAACACATGTAATTTCCTTCCTAAGTAAACTTAAGTACAAGAATGACATGGTTACTTAAGTTGATGTCCCAAAGGACTTTGACAAAATACAACATGTCTTCATGATCAAAACACTGGAGAGACTAGTAAGGGACCAAATATCAACATAATAAAGGCTATCTAGCCTTGGTGGGTCTTTGAAGGCTTCTAACACCTCTGATCACTCCAACTCATGCCACCAAAGACATCCATATACATAAACCTCCTCATCCGCCGCCTACTTGGACATCCTCCAAGCCTAGTCCCTGAATCCACAAGGCCCATTCACCTCCCCACAACCTTCCAAATTCCTGCCACCAGCATTGGCCTGCCAGAAACCCAGACAGGGAGCACAGGAATACCTGGCAACTACTCTTCAGGTGGTAGTGCATCCTCCACAACCTACTCAGCTGGGCCATAGTGGGATAATGGGCAAGTAGTAATACTATTCCTGAGCCCCACAGGCTCTACTAGGTTGGCAGGCTGAAGAGATTCTGAACCTCCAACCACAGTTACTGTATCAGCCACCAGCACAGAGCTTCTGGCACACTGGCAACCTCCACAACCTGTACATCTCAGGATATAATGCTATCCTACTCCAAGCTGGTTCAAACCAAAAATAATACTCTCATGGAAGATTGTACAAAAGAGCAAATTCTTGCTTCCACCTTGATAAAAAAGACTTTCACTATAGAGATGGACAGACCATAACACAAAAGGAATGCAAAACAATAGAGAGGTCTCCACCAGCATCTGTCATGGAAGTCTCCAGTGAAAACAGAGAGGATAATAAAAACAGAACACCAAAATGAAAACACAATAAGCTGTGTGACCCTGACCAAGAAAATCCCTGAACTGGAAGCAAACTATCAAAATAACAAAACTCACATAAATGAAATGTACACAGATTTCATCATTAGGCTTAACTTAATGGGCAAAACCCAATGAGACCTCCAAATAGAGATAAATGAATTGAAGATGAGTCAAGAAATAGCCAAATCTAAACCTGTAATAGACCTCAAGAAAAAAAGAAAGAAAAGGACATGATAATGAAAAACAAAACAGATAACAATCAAATAGAGCTTTCAAAAGCATCTATGGAAGACTTCAATAACAGAGTCAAATATATGGAGGACAGAAACTACAATCTGGAAGCCAAGAGGCATAAAATTGATCAGGAGTCCAAAATCTTTGACACGGTCAAAATATCATGTGAACAAAACAAAATGAAAATGTGGGATACCCTAAAACAACCCAACATCTGGATCATGGATATACCAGAACGAAAGATTTCAGGCCAAAGACATGGTGAATATTTTCAACAAAATTGAGGGCAACTTTCCCATCCTCTCAAAAGATAGTCCCTTTTAGATACAAGGAGCTAACAGAACACCCAATAGAGTGGACCAAAGAAGAAACTCTCCAATTCATCATCATTGAAAACCCCAATGATGAAAACAAGGAAAGTGCCAAAGGCAGCAAGAGAGAAACAACTCATTACATACAAAGGCAATCCCATCAGAATTTTTCTGGAAATCCTTAAAGCCAGTAGAGTTTGGAGTGGAACACTTCAAAACCTAAAAGAAAGAACTATGGATTCAAACACAAGGTACTGTACCCAGTGAAAGTATCCCTCATAAAAGATGGTGAAAATGAAACCTTCCATGGGAAAAAAGCCAGCTCTATGACTATATGAACACAAACAAAAACCTTGAAAGAATGGTTGAAGGAAGACTCAATATAGGAAAGCTGAACAACTAATCTCAAGAGCCTCTTAGAGGAAGAACACAATAACCTAAACTTGAGCAGGCGTAAGAATGTATAAAGCCGGGGCTGGAGAGATAGTTTAGCAGTTAAGTGCTTGCCTGTGAAGCCTAAGGACCCCGGTTCGAGGCTCGGTTCCCCAGGTCCCACGTTAGCCAGATGCACAAGGGGGCGCACGCATCTGGAGTTCATTTGCAGAGGCTGGAAGCCCTGGCGCGCCCATTCTCTCTCTCCCTCTATCTGTCTTTCTCTCTGTGTCTGTCGCTCTCAAATAAATAAATAAATAATTTTAAAAAAAAGAATGTATAAAGCCCAGAAAAGCACCAAAATAAAACCATAAAGCCTCCAATATCGTAAAGATTAAATGGAACCTCACAAATATAATCTTAAGTATTACTGGTCCTACCTCACCCATGAAAAGACACAGGTTAACAGGGTGGGTCAGAAAAGTGAACTCTTTGATGTGCTGTCTTTAAGAAACATACCTTCCCACTAAGAACAGACACATGCTCAGGGTGAAAGGATGAAACATGATTTTTCCAAGGAAATGGACGTAAAAAACAAGCAGGCATGGTTACATTAATATCTGAAAACAATGGACTTCAAACCAAAATAATTGAAAGGGACAATAAGGCCCAGGTGAATTGACAGCAGAATTGTTAAGATGAGCAAGAGTTTTGCTCCCATGGATCCTGACAACCTAGGCCAGGATGATGCAGACAGACACTGAGGATATTCAAAATGCACCAAAAAAAAAAAAAGAAAAAAGAAAAAAAAAAGAAAAGAAAAGAAAAAAAAAAAAACAGAATTAAGCTAGGCATGGTGGCGCATGTCTTTAATCCCAGCACTTGAGAGGCAGAGGTAGCAGGATTGCCATAAATTCAAGGCCACCCTGAGACTCCATAGTCAGCCTTGGCTAGAGTGAGACCCTACCTCAAAAAAACAAAACAACAACAACAAAAACCCAGAATCTTCTGAGAGCTCAATACTAAAGTCAAGAGAAAAGACAAAGGGTATGCTTTTTCCGAAGGACTTTAACTCTAACTTTTTTTTTTTCTCCACACAGAACCATCAATAAAAAAGAGAGATCATGGAACAGAGGACTGTGTATTGTGATTCTTGGCTCAGAGTCAGAAATTTCCACATATTAAGGGGCTATTTGAGACCTGCCCGTAAGGTAGAAAGTTTCAGGTCATGTAAGGCTGGTGGTATCACCATACCCAATTTTAAGCTATATTACAAGGCCATAGTAACAAAAACAGCATGGTATTGGCACAAAGACAGACATGTAGATCAATGGAACAGAATAGAGGACCCAGATGTTAAACCATGCAGCTACAGCCATCTGATTTTTGATAAAAATGCCAAAAATATTCATTGGAGAAAAGACAGCCTCTTCAACAATTGATGCTGGGAAAACTGGATATGTACATATGTAGAGAGATGAAAGTTGATCTTTGTCTTTCTCCATGTATAAGAATAAAATACAAGTGGATCTGGGACCTTAAAAGCAGACCTGAAACTCTGAAATTATTAAAGGAAAAGGTAAGGGAAACCCTTCAACATATTGGCATAGGTAATGACTTTCTGAATACAACCCTATGCGCTCAGAAAATGAAACCAGTAATCAACCACTGAGATCTCATGAAATTACAAAGCTTTTGTAAAGCAGAGGACACTGTGAATAGAGCAAAGGGACAACCCACAGAATGGGAGAAAATCTTTGCCAGCTATACATCTGATAAGGGATTAATATTCAGAATATACAAAGAACACAAAAAACAGAAAATAATAAGTCAAACAACCCACTTAAAAATGGGCTATATAATTAAATAGAGTTCTCATCAGAAGAAATACAGATGGCATATAAACATTTAAAAAACTGTTCTACATTCTTAGCCATCAGGGAAATGCAAATTTAAACCGCCTTGAGATTCCATTTCTCTTCTGTCAGAATGGTTGCCATCAAATGACAATGAATGTTGGCGAGGATGCAGTAAAAGGGGAACCCTTGTACACTTTTGGTGGGAATGTAATCTGCTACAGCCCCAGTGGAAATCAGTATGGAGGTTCTTGAGACAGCTAAAAATAGATTTGCCATATGATCAAGCTATAGTAGTCCTAGGTATATAACCTAATGACCCTTCTCTGCACTTTGGAGATACTTGCACAACCATATTTATTGCTGCTCTATTCACAATAGCTAGGAAATTAAACCAGCCTAGATGTCCATCCACAGATGAATGGATAATAAAGATGTGGTACATTTACAAAATGGAGTGATGAAAAATGAAATTATGAAATTTTCAGGGAAATGGGTGGATCTGGAAAGGATTATGCTAAGTGAAGTAACCTAGGCCCAGAAAGCCAAACATCACATGTTGTCTCTCATATGTGGATCGTAGCCAAAAATTTACAGACTTTTGTCTGAGCTGGAACCCAAAATCAGTAGTAGAGGCCCATAAGCTAGAAAAAGGCTATAAGGGAGAAAGAGAGGGAAGGGCTTTAGGTGATGATATTGTATATATGTAAGTAGAAGAACAGATTATAGGGAGGAGAAAGGCCTAAGATAGGTCAGGGAAGAGATTGTATATAAGAAGGGTTGGGGGGGGTCAATCAAAATCCAAGATATTCTGAATAAGACATATGAAAATCTACTTTCTTGAATCATAGCACATCCAGAAGCCATAGATTGTTACTAGAAAATTTTCAGTGCCAGGGATGGGATACCTTTCAGTGAGTTGTTGGCCAGGGAGGTTCCTGTTGCCTCCAAAACATTTAGGCTATTGCCAAGGCCGTTGGTTTCCCATAAGAAAGAGATGGTAAGACCTTATTGCTAAAGATTTCATATGCCTGAGTTGCAAAGTCACTGAGAAATCAAGCTAGTGCTGAGCAGAAAACCTTCTCCCTGTAGACCAGCCAACTGAAAGCTAGAAAAATCTGCACTGTATGTAGCCTTATGGGAGGCAGAAGTCATCAGCAGCGAAAACTGTGGACATTGGAAGCTTCATGTTTGGCCAGAGAGGCCAAATGACTGAACCAGTGCAGTAGTGGCATGTCTGCTCTGGGGAAAACCAACTGCTCTCTAATTGGACTGAACGCCTGCTCTATGGGAGGGAATACATGCCTGGTACTGAAAACCTAATCAAAAGCTTATGGTTGGGGAAGTCATGAGCCTTAGGAGTATAAAGCCTGATCTTATCTGGATAAATGAATACATTACTTTCATCAATTGCCCTGAAAGCACTACACATAATGTTTATATTCATATGTTAATGCTAACCTCACTTCTGGTTAGAGAAGCTTCTCTTTTCAGATGGCGATGACCACCGGGATGACCGAAAAGGCAACAGTGCTGAGAAGAAGGGATGGAGGAGTGTCCAGCACTGAAACATCTCACACCCTCCAAAGCTCAGGGTCCATTGTGGAATTGGTGGCAGAACGAATGAAAGAGCCAAAGGAAGGGTACCACTCCTTACATACAACTGTGTGGACAGAAATTGGCCTCAAAATTCAAGACCTCATGGTTCCTAACAATGCTTACATTAACCCTCATAATAGAAGAAAAAGATGATGACATCAAATTAAAAGAGGGACTAATGGAGAGAGGGAGGGAATATGACAGAGAGCAGAATTATGAAGGAGTAACAGGGGGAGGGGAAGGAAATACCATGGTTTGTTGTCTGTTAGTATAGAAGTTGTCAATCATTAATATATTAATATTAATATATATTAATAATATAAATAAAATAATAAATTATATGTATGTATGTGCATATATATGTGTATATATATACATACATATATATATATATATATATATATATATACACACACACATTTTTTTAAAAAGGTAAACCTTAGAGTACTTAGTGGATTCCTGAATGAGAGCAAGACCTTACCTCAAAACAAAACAAACAAAAAAATTAAAAATTGATGGTTGATCTTAATGCAAGGCCTGAAATTTTGAGCTTGAGGAAAATTTAGAAATGATCCTTTAATGCAATTTCATAGACAATAATAGTCTAGAAAAGGTTTCAGTACCTCAAGTAATGAGAGCAATGACTGACAAATGAGAATGTATGGAGTTAAATAGCCTCTGGTCAGAAAGAAAACTCAGTGGAGAAAATAGGCATCCTCAGAAGGAAGAGAATATTTGACATCAATTTAGTGGAAAAGAATTAACATTCTGAACATTGAAAAGTTGATCAGCAACCCTCCAAACACATCATTCAGTTAATAAATGTTCAAATGAATTGAGCTGACCAATATGAAAATCAGAAAAAAAAAAGTGTCCAAAATGCCTGAAAACATATTCAAAACTTTTTCCACTAGGGAAGTGCAAATAAAAAACTACATAAAATCTTTCCCACTGAGCAGTTGCATATCAAAGCAGAGTAGTTGTTTACCCCCATTGCCTGTGTACACTCTTGCGCCCATGAGTACATCTTGCCTGGCTGTCTGATTTTCTAGTTTTCAGGTTCCATTGATTATTTGCCCTGCTGGTTATTCTTCCCTACCCCATCCAGCAGCTTGTATAGCAATTTCCTGCACTTATGAAAACAAGCAGTGAGGAAGTTGGCTTCTTTCTCAGTTCTAACATGATTTTTTTTTTTTTTTTTAGGTAGGGTCTCACTCTAGCCCAGGCTGACCAGGAATTCACTATGTAGTCTTAAAGTGGTCTTGATCTCACAATGATCCTCTTACCTCTGCCTCCCAAGTGCTGGGATTAAAGACATGCACTGCCACACCTGGATAATTTTTTGATGTTCAATGGGCACAGATGATGTTCTTTAGCAATAGGCCCCCACTATTTAGATTTGGTGGTAATGGCATGCATTATGTTGGATATCTCGTGGCCCTTCCTGACCAGCAGCTCATTGTGAGGGCAGAGTATCCCAGCACTAGCATTCAGATTCACGAGAAACAGGCTTTGGTTTTAGAGTGAAGCTTTCTCCACTCATACATGGTGCTTCTGCTCAAACTATTCCCTCCTCTCTTATTAGAAAAAAAAGTTTTACCTTTTAATTACATAACCAAGATAACGAAATCTATGGTACTGATTCATTGCATCATTGGTATCATATCTCTTCCCTACCTTCACTAAACCCAGTCTCTCCCCAATGCCTTCCACCCCTGTAATCTAAACTTTCACTTCCTGTCAAATATCCCCTCTTTTCACAACTCCTTGCCTTGCCTCACTCAAAACTTCATTATAGCTTCGTTACCAATACTACTGATGTTTTCTACAACTTATAAACAAATTAAAATGTTCCATTTTAGGATGTGAATAAGACAGCATGTAGGGTTTGTTTTTCTGAGATTGTGGTATGCAACCTGTCTTCATATGAGTTTTTCAAAGTACATATATTTTCATGTAAGTTTCTTTTTTTAAAAAAAATATTTATTTACTTATCTGGATAGAGATAGATAGTAGATAGATGATAGATAAATAGAATGTGTGTACCAGGAACTCTTGCCACAACAAACAAACTCCAGATACATGCACATCTAGTTTTACCTGAATACTGCAGAATCAATCCCAGTCTGTCAGGCTATGCAACCAAGTGTCTTTCACCTCGGAGTCATCTCTCAGCCTCTCCTGAAAATTTTATTACTTCATTTTTAATTCCTTCTGAGTAGAATTCCAATGTGTATTTGTATTACATCTTCATTATTCATTCATCAGTGGATTCAGCTTTGCACTGATTCCATTTCCTAGCAATTGTGAATAGAGAAACCACCAAGTGAATCCTAACTTCAGTTTATGCCCAAATTTTCAATAGATCAACTGGACTTTTTAAAGAAAATTTGGCTAATGAAGATGTGGTTCATTTATACAATGGAATTATATTCAATGGTAAAGAAAAATGAAATTAGGAAATTTGCAAGGAAATAGATGGACCTGGAAAGGATTATATTTAGTGACATAACCCAGGTCCCAAAAGCCAAGTGCCACTTGTTCTTTCTCATATATGGATCCTAGCTACAAATGTTTGGACTTGTATGTATATTGAAATAAAACTCAGTAGCAGAGGCCAGTAAACTAGAACGGGGTTATAAGGGAGGGAGGAGAGGGGAGGAATTAAGGGAATGGTATTGTATATATGTAAGTAGAAGAACAGATTACTGTGGGTGGAAAGGCCTAAGTGAAGTTATGAGAAGAGATTGAATACAAAAAGTGTAGAGGAGAGTTAATCAAAATATAAGAGGGTATGAATAAGTCATATTGAAACCTTTTTATGGTGCACCCAGAAGCCATAGATGGTTACAAGAAAATTTTCAGTGCCAGCAATAGGATACTTCCAGTGAGTTAACCAGGGAGGTCCCTGATGCCCCCCAAACATTACAGGCCACTGATGAGTCTCTTTTTGTATTCCTTCCAGAAATGTATGGTAAGACCCTTTTGCTGAAGACTCTACATGTTTGGGCTGCAAGGTCACTGAAAAATCTTGCTGGAGCTGATCTGAAAGCTTCATTCCTGTAGAGCAGCTGACAGAATGCTAGAAAAAACCTACACTGCATGCAGCTCCATGGGAGAGAGAAATCAGAGGAGATAAACAACAGTAGACACTGCAACCTTTAAGTTGGACCAGACAGGCAAAATGAGTCAATGGATGCAAGAGTGGCATGTATGTTGTGTGGTTTGCTTCAGGTTGTCCCCCATAAACTTAGGTATTCTGAATGCTAGTCTCTCCAACTGATGGCAACTGTAAATTAATGCCTCCTGGCAGCAGTGTGCTGTTGGGGTAAGGCTTATGAGTATTACAGCCAGTTTCCTCTTGACAACAAGAAAATCAGACCTCAAACTGAAATCATACATCAAAAGACATGAACATGATGATAATAATACAACAGAAAACAAAAATCAAACAGCTCATAAAATCTCTCTAGAACTCATCATTAACAAAGTTATTCATGTAGAAGATAAAAACTCTCATCTGAAAGATAAGATAGAAGAAATTTATGAGGAAGCCAAAAACTTGGGTAACTTCAAAAAATCAAGTGAACAGAATATGAGGGAACTGTGGGATATCCTAAAAAGACCAAGTAGCCAGATCATGGGGACACCAGAAGGAAAGGAAATCCATGCCAAAGGCATAGAGGATATATTCCACAAAAGTATTGAAGAAAATGTGTCAATCTCTCAAAAGAGAGGCTCATGCAGATACAAGAAGCCCAGAGAACACCAAACAGAAAGGACTAAAGAAGAAACTCTCCAAGGTACATTATAGTTAAAGCTCTTAACAATGAAAATGACAAGACAGTGTTTAATTGTGCTAGAGAGACACAACTCACTACATACAAAGGCAATGACATCAGAATTGCCTCAAATTAACACATTCACAATATGGAGCAGTAAATGATACAGAGCATTGTGAAAGGTGAAAATGCAAATGACCAATACACATCTATAAAGATATTTAACAACTTTTGTATCAAGGAAATGCAAACTAATAGAACTTTGAGGTTCTATCTCAATCCATTCATAATCAAACAAGCAAATGACTATAAATGCTGGTGAGGGAGCAGGGGTGTGGAGCAGAAGAATCCTCATGGCAGAAGAACAAAGTTGCATAACCACTATGGAAACCAGCATGAGGGTTTGCCAAAAATCTAAAACTAGGCTCAGTGGTTAGAGAGTACATGGCAATGCTGGCTGGACCCCTTTCAGACCAGATTCAAATCTTCAGTGCCCACATAAAGCCAGATGCACAAAGCAGGGCACAGATCTGGAGTGTGTTTGCAATAGCAAGAGGTGCTGCCATTCTTTCTTTCACACACTCTCTCCTCTCTCTCACCTTGCAAATAAATAAACTAAATTATTTTTAAAAATCTAAAAGTAGATGCATGATTTTATTTACAAATACCATTCCTGGGCATATACCCTGAAGACTCTCTTCTTTAGAGATACTTGCTCAGCTATGTTTATATCTGTTGTATTTGTAATACCTAGTAAATGTCATTAGCCCAAAAGTCAGCCAATTGATGAATAGATAATGAAGATATGGTACATATACATGAGGGGATTCTACTCAATGATAAGGAAGAACAAAATAATGACATTTGCATAAAAATGAATGGATTTGGAAATAATCATATAAAGTGAGGTTACACAGGTTCAAGAATACAAATGCTCATGTTCTCTAATATACAGCTGACAACCTGGAACAGTTTGATGTGTTTGTAAGTTGGAGTAAGCATCAGTATTAAAAAGGAAAATAGAGTGAGGTTGAAGAGAGGGAAAGCAGAGAGGGATGACAGGAAGGAACTTAAAAGGCAAGTGGAGGGAAAATACAGTGGGTGGAAGGATATTGAGTGGCAAGTGAGATAAGGGAGTTTGAGGGTGACATACTCAAAACTAATGATGGTCTGAATGAGTACTATAGAAACCTTTCTCTTGGTCAGCTAATAAAGATGTGACTCTGAACGAGAGAGGGTTTATTCTTTGGGAAGAAGCACCTGTAGAGGAGGAGAAAGCTTTATTCTAATGTCACAGGCTCTTGTGACCCCAAGTCCCAAAATGAGACCACCACATTAACCTATTTGCTGGTCAGGATGGCCCATGAGGCCACTAAAACAATTCTGTACTCTACAGAGGAGAAGATACCTTCATTCTAAAGCCATAGGCACTTGGTGAGCCCTAGTGCAGAACTAGTTACCCCATACTGGTCTGTTCATTGGACTGGGAGGCACCTGAGGCCTCAAAACACTACTGGTCATTTCCAAAACACTTAGTTAACACACAGGTCAAAATGATAAGACCCTATTGCTGAAGACCCCACAAACTGTGGTTTCAGGACACTGAGACATCAAACTGGAACAGATATGGAAGCTAGTTACATGCTGGTTAGCCCTCATAATGCTGGAAAGAGTGATACAGGCTGCTAGGGGATGATGGTCACCAACAGCCCAACAGCATGAACAAGCAGGAAGTCCAGGATACAGGATCAAGCAGCCAGGCAGGAAGTGCACTCCAGTGTAATAATGCACACAGGCTATGGGGCTAGCCAACTGCTCTCTGACTGGACTTGAGATTCATATCTGGTACTGAGAACCAAGTCTATCTATGGTTTATAAAGTAGGAGACCTTAGAGGGATGCTCCCAGTGTTCATTGGAATAAAAGGATACAGTATGCCCATCAAAATATCTTTTAAATATGTATGCTTATACCCATCAATCCATGCTGCTCTCATTGCTGATTAGAGAATTGGCTTACACAGATGGTAGACAATATCTGGGAGACCCATGGACCATCATTAGGACAAGAAAATGAAAACAAGTGCATATTAGACAAGACATCTGTCCCACAACAGCCAGGGCCAAGCAAACATTACATAGGAAGTTGTCAGATTGTATATCACTGTTGGTCTGAGAAGCTCCTCCTGTGAGATGATGGCAAACACCAGAGTTCCAAAACTCATCAAAGTATAAAATCATCAGGTGCTCTAAACTTACAGCCAGACCCTCAAGACTTAGGAAACATTGTGGAAGAGAAATGGGAAGACGGTAAGAGCCACAGGGTGGAAGGAGTACCCTTAGGCACTGCTGTCCTCACAAACGTTGGTGCATTCAGCACCACACAGTGAATACGCAGCTTCCCCTTGATGGGACCTTGGTATAATTGGGTGAAGGAGATTGAACATAAGAGTATATAACCAGAGTAAGAAGTGATCAATATGGACTGTGCTCATACAGTAACATTATCAACTTAAAAACAGCGAAAAGAAGGGCTGGAGAGATGGCTCAGCAGTTAAAGTAATTGCCTGTGAAACCTGGGTTCAATTGTCCAGTACCCACACAAAACCACATGCACAAAGAGGTGCATGAAACTGGAGTTCATTTACAATGGTTAGACACCCTGGGGTGGCCCTACTCTCTATCTGTGTGTGTGCCTGTTTGCAAATAAATAAACAGACAAATAGTGAACAAATACTTTTTAAATGAAAAAAGCACGCATCTTATGCAAGCTCATAGCAGGGGGATATCTGTCAGGAGTGGATTGGAGGGTAGGGCGTAGGTGGGGATGCACAAGTTCACAGATCTGGTGCTCCTCATAAAGCAGTGTCTCTACTCACTGCACCGGGAGGATCCATCACAGAGGAGGCTCACAGTTCTGGATCATTCTGGCACTGGATCCATCCACAGAGGAGGTGCCAGGGCTCTTGGTCTTCTGAACACTGGATCTGTCCATGGAGGAGTCACAGAAGTTCTGGGTCTTCCCTGCCCTGGATCCATCCATGGAGACAGCTCAGCTGCTACAGGTTGTTCCAGTGTGTATCTTTCCATAGTGGAGTCACACTGGCTCAGGGTCTTTCCAGGTTGTAGAGAATGAAGCACCAGCCATGTAGGACTGGCACTCATGGACTGAGACATGAGCAGTATTGCCATCATCTCTCTCTTTCTCTCTTTCATTCTGAAATAAACAAAAATTTTAAAATATCAAAGAATAAAATGTATCTGATTTGAAATTCTAAGTCTCAATAAACACATTTTTGTTTTCTCAATCATTTTAGCATGCTGAAATTCTATCCAAACAGAAAACTAAAACTTTATTTGTAATATGGCCATACCAAACTTGTAGTTAAAAAATTAAATTTACTTATTGCATTTATTTATTTGAGAAACAAAGGCAGATAGAGACAATGGGTATACTTAACAGAATCCTATCAGGGGGGTGTGGAGTGGAGGCTCCCTCTAGCAAGAGTCTCATTTTTGAACCTTATGCTTTAGGGACCTTCAAATGAAGTGCTACTGGACTTTTTGTATCTTTTTTCCCAAATTAATTAATTTACAAACAGAGAGTGGTGAAATAAAAATGAGAGAATGACAATGAGAGAGGGAATTGATGTGTCAGGACAAGCTGCTACTGCAAACAAATTTCAGATGCGTAAGAAACTTTTTTCATCAGTCTTTTCCTGGGTATGGGAGAATCAAACCCAGACTGTTAGCCTTAATAATCAAGTGCCTTTAACTACTGAGCCATCACTTCATCTCCTGGTGATTGAATCTTCATGCAAATTTTCAGCTAAACTAGAGTCCACCTGGCTGTTAGTTTGGGTGCCACAGTAACTCTTGATCTATTAAACTGAAAAGACTCTTTCCTCTAAAATGACACTTGTCATTTACTCCTTTGCCAAATTTCTTAGGTGTGGGTTCCTGGATCCTCCAGGGCCAGCAGCACTTTCCCTGAAGGTGTCCAGGCAACCATGGTGAGTGTGAAAAACAATCACTTTATGGAAACAGTCTCTGTGAACAGCTCAGTTTAATCAATAGGGAAATTGGTTTATAAGCAACCGAAGGTCCTAAGGATGCACAGGTTGCTTGCTGATGCCTAATCACCATATGGGACCATACATTCCAGCACTTAAGCAATGGTAGGATACATGGGGACGGGCTGTGCAGAGGTTTCTGGATGATACCATATAAGGAGTTTCCTAGGCAACTGGCCAAAGGTCACAGGGCAAAGCCTAAGTTCAGGTGTCCCAGGCTTGGACAGGGAGTGGCCTCCTGTAGCCTGGGGGTCCTCATCCTTGTCTGGAAGCTCAGGCCCAGCTACTAAAGGCACCAGCCTGTGCCTGGCCGTGGCCAACAACTACCCCTTTGTTTTTATAATGGGGCAGGGTCATCCTGAGTGAGTTCTTCATAATTTACTATAGGTCCAGATAGAGCTAGGAGATGCATGAGGACCTGATTAGTAGTAACCTTAGCTATAGAGTTATTTGTTATCTGAGAAATTTGATGAGACAGGGACTACAAGCAATAGGGTTCCTATATCAGGGAGGGGGCTAAGGAGAAGCCAAGTAACTAAAGGTTTAGAGAACCAGGTGGAGGGCGAGAGACCAAGGAGAAGTAATGTGCTGCATCTGGCTTCTATGACCTCAGTTAGTGGCTAGACAGTGGTGCTACCATTTAAAATCAGACAGCCATTTTGACTCAGATGAGGAACTAGCTGACTAATGTGCTATTTTTGCTTCTGTATGCATGCTTGCTTAGCTATAGCCCACCCCACCCCCCCTTGATTCCTGGGAAGCCTCCACTTCAAGGACATTCCAGAGATACCTGGCCACAGAGGCTCCAGCCCCTTGCAAAAGATAAGTTCTACAAACAGCTCTTGCAAAAGGTTCTGCAAACAAGTTACTACCTAAGATAAGTAGACTGGAGTTCCCACACGCACCCTCTCTGAAATTCAAAATTCCCACGTGTGCCCTCTTAGAACCATTTTAAAGGTCACAATATGATGTAACCTTTCCTTTAAAAACCCATTTCCTCTGAGGGTCAGGGCTCTCTCCCTCACTACGTCTGTGCCAGACTGTGAGGATGGAGCCCGGGCCTGGGCTTGCAATAAAGAAACCTGCTGCTTTTACATTCTAGTGTCTCAGCTTCTGTGGTGGTTCTCTGGGTGGCTCCTGGGTGACCAGGGGACTTGGCTCCTGGTCAGGGGTCTTGGCACAACAGAGGGGTCCTCAGGCTTGTAGCAGTCAAGCAGCTCCTTGTTTGAGTTTAAATATTTTGTTTAAAATCATTTATTAACAAAAACCCCCAATATTCTTTTTTTTTTAAATTTTTATTTATTTATTTGAGAGCAACAGACACAGAGAGAAAGACAGATAGAGAGAGAGAGACAGAATGGGAACGCCAGGGCTTCCAGCTTCTGCAAACGAACTCCAGACGCGTGCGCCCCCTTGTGCATCTGGCTAACTTGGGACCTGGGGAACCGAGCCTCGAACCGGGGTCCTTAGGCTTCTCAGGCAAGTGCTTAACCACTAAGCCGTCTCTCCAGCCCCCAAACCCCCAATATTCTTCTCCCAAGAATGCACATTAAAAAAAAAGTTCAGCAGTAATGACGTCTAAGGCTAGACAGTTTTGAAGTACCACACCTGTAAGAGAGTTCAATCGTCTCTGGAGAGATTCGAGGCTGTTGGTCACCACAGGCACCAAGAGACAGCATCTTGCTGAGGACCACCAGAAGAGGGATGAAAATCTCTCTTGGTTGACACAGATGGAGTTTGAAAACCATTTTTGTGACTGATAGAGATATACATGTTAAACAAGCAAGACTGGAGAACAAAAAGTGGGAGAGGAAATATTTATGCAAGGGTTGGTTACCCCTTCCCACCATATGAGAGCAGGCATCTTGACACAAGTAGTCCTGTTTATAGAAATATTGAACAGGCATTCAGTTCTGGTTGGCTAAGAGCTGGACAGGCAGAGAGGCATAACCTGACTAGAATAAATGAGGGCAAGGCCAGTCCTTTGCAGAGCCAGCACATAGGGAAAAACAGTTCTTTGGAACTGGGCAAGAGATAAAGAAAAACCTTTTACTTGATTTTACCTTCAGAGGTCTAGTCACCCTAACTGTACCCCTCTTTATTTCACCATCTCATAAGAAGACACTCCAACTACTGTAAGGGGACAAGGAACGAAGATGTAAGATTACAACTTCCTGATGACTGGGCCATGAAGTTGTAGCAGCTAGAGAGTGTCTCCCAGACAGAGGAAGTATTTTAACAGACCCCAGAAGTGTACTGATGCAGTGTAGGAAGAATTAGAACTACTAGAGATGGGGAAAAAAATGACTTAAGGTCTTGTTTGTTTCCCCTCTTGGAAAGCTCTTGTTTTATTACTTAATAGGACATTCATATACCTATGTGTTTTTTTTTTTGTTTGTTTTTTTGTTTTTTTTTTGGTTATCCATTTCTCTCTGAGTGTTTAAGACCAAGCCGATAGCCAAAATATAATTAAGGATTGAGTTTGGAGGTCACTAATGGCTCTCTGTGGTAGGTTGAATAGAATAGGTAGCCCCCAATATATTCAGTTGTTTGTTTGTAGTTTGCATCTGCTGGCTACCTGGCTGGAAGCAATGTCACTGGGGGATCTTAAGTTGTGGTGGTTGGTTTCCGATTTCAAACTAAAGATATGCAAAGTGTGGCTAGCTGGAGTTCCTGCTTCCAAAAGACTCCTGACTCAGTGTGGTTTTTCTCTGGTGGCTAGGAGAGGTTTCTGAGTCATCATAAGTTCATCTTTCTCCTTAACCCCTTGGGAGGAACCAGCAGACCTGGACCTTCCACAGCACTACCTGCTGGGGAGGAGCCCAGCATCTGGCGCCTAACGTGCGGCTCTTGGAGTCTCAATATAATAAAGGCTATTTATGACAAGCCTACACCCAACATATTACTTAATGGTGAAAAACTAGAAACTTTTCCACTAAATTCAGGAACAACACAAGGGTGTCCACTGTCCCCACTTTTACTGAATATACTACTGGAAGTCAAGTCTTAGCCATAGCAATAAGGCAAAAGATGCACATAAAAGGGATACAAATTGGAAAGGAACAGATCAAGTTATCATTATCTCCAGATGACATGATTCTATATATAAAGGACCGTAAAGACTGTGCCAGCAAACTGTTAGAGCTGATAAGCACCTACAGCCATGTAGCAGGATAAAAATAAATACACAGAAAAAAAATACACAGAAAAGCCTTCATATATGCTAACAACAAACACATAGAGTACGAAATCAGAGAATCACTCCCATTCACAATTGCATCAAAGAAAATAAAGTACCTTGCAATAAACCTAACCAAGGAAGTAAAGGATCGCTACAATGAAAACTATAAACTATAAAACACTCAAGCGAGAAATTGCAGAAGACACTAGGAAATGGAAAAACATCCCTTGTTGCTGGATTGGAAGAATCAATATTGTGAAAATGGCAATCTTACCAAAAGCAATCTACACATTTAATGCAATATCCATCAAAATTCCAATGACATTCTTCATGGAAATAGAAAAAACAATCCAAAAATTAATGTGGAATCACAAAAAACCTCGAATATCTAAAATAATACTGAGCAACAAAAATAAGGCAGGAGGTATCACCATACCTGATTTTAACCTATACTAACAGAGCCATAGTAACAAAAACAGCATGGTACTGGCATAAAAGTAGATATGTAGATCAATGGAACAGAATAGAGGACCCACATATAAGTCCCAGTAGCTATAGCTACCTGATATTTGATAAAAATGCCAATAATACTCATTGGAGAAAAGACAGCCTCTGCAGCAAATGGTGCTGGGAAAACTGGATATGTATCTGTAGGAGGATGAAAATAGATTCTTCCCTCTCTCCATGTACAAGAATTAAGTCCAAATGGATTAAAGACCTTAACATCAGACCTGAAACTGAAACTTCTAGAGGAAACAGAAGGGGAAATCCTTCACCATACTGGTCTTGGCAAAGACTTTCTGAATATAACCCCAATTGTTCAGGCAATAAAACCACAGATTAACCATTGGAACCTCATGAAATTACAAAGATTTTGTACTGCAAAGTACACTGTGAATAAAGTAAAGAGGCAATCTACAGAATGGGAAAAAAAAAAACTTTGCCAGCTATATATCTGATAGAGGATTTATATTTAGTATATACAAAGAAATCAAAAAGTTAAATAATAAGAAATCAAACAAGGCAATCAAAAAATGGGCTATGGAACTAAATAGAGAGTTCTTAAAAGAAGAAATATGGATGACGTATAAGCATCTAAAAAAATGTTCTACATCCCTAGTCATCAGGGAAATGCATATTAAAACTACACTGAGATTACATCTCACTCCTGTCAGATTGGCTACCATCATGAAAACAAATGATCACAAATGCTTGCAGGAATGTGGAAAAAGAGGAGCCCTTCTACATTGTTGGTGGGAATGCAATCTGGTCCAGCCATTGTGAAAATCAGTGTGAAGGTTCTTAAGACAGCTAAAAATTGATCTACCAAATGACCCAGCTATAACACTCATAGGCATATATCCTAAGGACTCATTCCATTTCCTTAGAAGTACATGCTCAACCATGTTTATTGCTGCTCAATTCATAATAGCTGGGAAATGGACCAGCCCAGATGTCCCTGAACTGATAAGTGGATAATGAAGATGTGGCACATTTACACAATGGAGTTCTACTGAGCGGTAAAGAAAAATGAAGTTGTGAAATTTGCAGGAAAATGGATGGATCTGGAAAGGATTATACTAACCCAGGCCCAGAAAGCCAAGTGCTGCATGTTCTCCCTCATATGTGGATCCTAGCTGCAGATGATTGGGCTTCTGTGTGAGAAGGAAAAAACTCAGGAGCACAGGGCAGTATGGTAAAAAGGAGATATAAAGGGAAGAGAAAGGAAGGGAAGAGGGTACTTAATAGGTTGGTATGTTATATATGTAAGCAGAAGAATAGATTAACGGGGGTGAAAAGGCCCAGAGTGAGGTCAGAGGAAGAGTCGGAGTAAAGGAAAGGTGGAGGGAGTGCTAATCAAAATCTAAAAGGATGCAAATAAATCATATGAAATCCTCTGGTTTTGGACAATGGAACACTCAGGAGCCATAGATCATTGTTAGAAAATTTTCAGTGCCAGGGATGGGATACCTCTAATGAGTTGTTGGCCAGGGAGGTCTCAGATGCCCCCCAAACATTATAGGCCATTGCCAAGGCCCTTGGTTTCCCACCAGGAATCATTGGTAAGTCCCTATTGCTGAAGACTCTACATACTTGGGCTGCCAGGCCACTGAGAAATCCTGCTGGAACTGAGCTGTTAACCTCCTCCATGTAGACCAGCTGATAGAAAGCTGGAAGAAGCCATTCTACATGTAGTTCAATGAGAGAAAGAGATACCACCAGTGAAGACACTCAAAAGTAGACACTGAAAGCCTTATATAATTGGCCAGCCAGGCCAAATGAGCCAACAGGTGTCATAGTGGCATGTCTGTCATGGTGGAAACCAACTGCCCTCCAATTGGACTGGAGGCCCGCTCCATGTGTGTGTGGGCGGGGAATGTATCCCTGATACTGAAAACTTAAAACAGGGGTAGTCATGAGCCCTAGGGGTGTAACATCTGCTGATGTCTGAAGAAATGTATATACTGTGCTTATCTAATTGCCCAGTAAGCACTTCTCTTAATATTTATACCCTTATATTAATGCTACTCTCACTTTGGGTAGAGAATCTTCTCTTTTCAGATGGCAGTGACCTTGGGATGACTCAGAAGGTATCATAGTGCTGGAAAGAAGTGACTGCAGCAATGAGTAACATCTTGATCACACCTTCCAAGCCTCAGGATCTAATGTGGAAGAGGTGGCGGAAAGACTGTAAGAGCCAAAGGAAGGGTAGGACTCCTTACAACGTGTTCCCTGCAGACACAAAATGGCCTGGATATCCATGACCTCACCGTGCCTGACACTACCTATACAAGACCACCATAAAAGGAGGAAAAGATCATAACATTAAAATAGAAGATAGACTGATTGAGATGGGGAGGGGATATGATGGAGAACTG